>NW_027507047.1:22500-30000 GCF_052324685.1 Brachyhypopomus gauderio | reverse complement strand
TTTAAATAGTTTTCATTTAAAAGACAAAGTCCCACAATCAACCAGGCCTATAAGCCTACAATGTGTATCCGGGTCAAAGTGCGCACATGTCGGCATGAATTAATGAATGAAATGCCCACTATGGATGTCTAAAAATAAGCCTACAGTGTGTAGCGGGGTCAAAGAACACTTTGGTCAGCATGAATTAATGAATGAAATGCCTACTATGGATGTCTAAAATAATTTTCATTTAAAAGACAAAGTCCCATAATCAATCAACCAGGCCTATAAGCCTACAGTGTGTAGCGGGCTCAGAGTTCACTTTGGTCGGCATGAATTAATGAATGAAATGCCTCCTTTGGAAGTCCAAAATAATGTTAAAAATAATTTCCAAGTGCCATAATTATCCACAGGTTGGCTCTTCCAGGCCTATAAGCCTGCTTTGTGTGGCCAGGCAAAGGATCAGATAGCTTGGGGCCAGATTTAAACAGAAAAGGCAGTTTGTGGAGCAAAGACATAATTTTGAATGGGGAGGAAAAAAAGGAAAACGGTGGAGTAATGCTGCCATCTTTTGGGTAAAAAATGTCGGTGCGCCTATAATTTAAAAGTGGGTTTTCTGGATGTTTTAAAAGACCCAGGGCTATCATCCTGCTGTGTGTAGCGGGCTCAGAGTTCACTTTGGTCGGCATGAATTAATGAATGAAATGCCTCCTCTGGATGTCTGAAATAATTTTCATTTAAATGACAAAGTCCCACTTTTAATCAACCTGGCCTATAAGCCTACATTGTGTAGCGGGCTCAGAGTTCACTTTGGTCGGCATGAATTAATGAATGAAATGCCTCCTCTGGATGTCTAAAATAGTTTTCATTTAAAAGACAAAGTCCCACTTTTAATCAACCAGGCCTATAAGCCTACAGTGTGTAGCGGGGTCAAAGAACACTTTGGTCAGCATGAATGAATGAATGAAATGCCTCCTCTGGATGTCTAAAATAATTTTCATTTAAAAGACAAAGTCCCATAATCAATCAACCAGGCCTATAAGCCTACATTGTGTAGCGGGCTCAGAGTTCACTTTGGTCGGCATGAATTAATGAATGAAATGCCTCCTCTGGATGTCAAAAATAATTTTCATTTAAATGACAAAGTCCCACTTTTAATCAACCAGGCCTATAAGCCTGCTTTGTGTGGCCGGGCAAAGGATCAGATAGCTTGGGGACAGATTTTAAACAGAAAAGGCAGTTTGTGGAGCTCAGTAATAATTTTGAATGGGGAAAAAAAAGGAAAACGGTGGAGTAATGCTGCCATCTTTTGGGTAAAAAATGTCGGTGCGCCTATAATTTAAAAGTGGGTTTTCTGGATGTTTTAAAAGACCCAGGCCTATCACTCTAGTGTGTGTGGCGGGCTCAGAGTATGCCTAAAGTGGGGTAACTATTTTAAACATTTTACTAATTTCTGGATGTATTAAATCATCCATGTGTCTCATCCTAGTGTGTGTGGCGGGCTCAGAGTATGCCTAAGGTGGGGTAACTATTTTAAACATTTTACTAATTTCTGGATGTATTAAATCATCCATGTGTCTCATCCTAGTGTGTGTGGCGGGCTCAGAGTATGCCTAAGGTGGGGTAACTATTTTAAACATTTTACTAATTTCTGGATGTATTAAATCATCCATGTGTCTCATCCTAGTGTGTGTGGCGGGCTCAGAGTATGCCTAAGGTGGGGTAACTATTTTAAACATTTTACTAATTTCTGGATGTATTAAATCATCCATGTGTCTCATCCTAGTGTGTGTGGCGGGCTCAGAGTATGCCTAAGGTGGGGTAACTATTTTAAACATTTTACTAATTTCTGGATGTATTAAATCATCCATGTGTCTCATCCTAGTGTGTGTGGCGGGCTCAGAGTATGCCTAAGGTGGGGTAACTATTTTAAACATTTTACTAATTTCTGGATGTATTAAATCATCCATGTGTCTCATCCTAGTGTGTGTGGCGGGCTCAGAGTATGCCTAAGGTGGGGTAACTATTTTAAACATTTTACTAATTTCTGGATGTATTAAATCATCCATGTGTCTCATCCTAGTGTGTGTGGCGGGCTCAGAGTATGCCTAAGGTGGGGTAACTATTTTAAACATTTTACTAATTTCTGGATGTATTAAATCATCCATGTGTCTCATCCTAGTGTGTGTGGCGGGCTCAGAGTATGCCTAAAGTGGGGTAACTATTTTAAACATTTTACTAATTTCTGGATGTATTAAATCATCCATGTGTCTCATCCTACTGTGTGTGGCGGGCTCTTGTTGCACATTCTTAGGCTATGTATTTTATACATTTTACTAATTTATGGAGGAAAAAAAAGACCCAGCATTTTGCATTCAAATGTGCAGGGCGCACCGGCGTTTAAAGTCCAAAAGATGGCAGCATTACTCCACCATAGTAATTATTTTCCTCCTTAAAGCTGTATACCATATGTTTCTGGAGGAATTAAATTCAGGCCTATAAGCCTGCTGTGTGTGGCTGGCTTTTAGTGCACATTCTTAGGCTATGTATTTAATACAGAATAATGATTTTCTGGATGTATTAAATCATCCAGGGCTCTCATCCTACTGTGTGTGGCCGGCTCTTAGTGCACATTCTTAGGCAATGTATTTAATACAGAATAATGATTTTCTGGATGTTTTAAATCATCCAGGGCTCTCATCCTACTGTGTGTGGCCGGCTCTTAGTGCACATTCTTAGGCAATGTATTTTATACAGAATAATGATTTTCTGGATGTATTAAATCATCCATGTGTCTCATCCTACTGTGTCTGGCGGGCTCAGAGTGTGCTTAAATAGGGTAACTATTTTATACATTTTACTAATTTATGGAGGTTAAAAAAAGCCCCAGCATTTTGCATTCAAATGTGCAGGGCGCACCGGCATTTAAAGTCCAAAAGATGGCAGCATTACTCCACCGTAGTAATTATTTTCCTCCTTAAAGCTGTATACCATATGTTTCTGGAGGAATTAAATTCAGGCCTATAAGCCTGCTGTGTGTAGCGGGGTCATAGTAGGCTTTTATTGGGTAACTGTTTTATACAGAATAAAGATTTCTGGGTGTTTAAAAAAGACCCATGCCTATAAGCCTGCTGTGTGTAGCGGGGTCAGAGTTCACATTCCTTGGGCATGAATTATGAATGAAATGCCCCCTCTGGATGTCCTAAATAATTTTAATTTAAATGACAAAGTCCCATAATTGGTTGGCCTATAAGCCTACTGTGTGTAGTGGGTTTCAGAGTACACTTTGGTCGGCATTGCAGCTTTCAAATATCACATTGCAGATTTCAAATTGTCTTTCTGCAAGAGTCTCCAAAGTTGCAATGTGCAAGTATTTCGGCAACCGGCGCTAATTGAGGGTTAGGCGAGGTTGAAATATTTCAAAGTCCGAGGATATACCAGCAGCATAGACACTTAGAATAAAAAAGAGGCCTTTTTAAAATAAATATACCAGAGGCATAGACACTTAGAATAAAATAGAGGCCTTTTTAAATTAAATATACCAGAGGCATAGACACTTAGAATAAAATAGAGGCCTTTTTAAATTAAATATACCAGCAGCATAGACACTTAGAATAAAAAAGAGGCCTTTTTAAATAAAATATACCAGCAGCATAGACACTTAGAATAAAAAAGAGGCCTTTTTAAATTAAATATACCAGCAGCATAGACACTTAGACTAAAAAAGAGGCCTTTTTAAATAAAATATACCAGCAGCATAGACACTTAGACTAAAAAAGAGGCCTTTTTAAATTAAATATACCAGAGGCATAGACACTTAGAATAAAATAGAGGCCTTTTTAAATTAAATATACCAGCAGCATAGACTCTTAGAGTAAAATAGAGGCCTTTTTAAATTAAATATACCAGCAGCATAGACTCTTAGAGTAAAATAGAGGCCTTTTTAAATGAACATAACCGAAAAGAATCAGCAATGATCTGTCTCCAAAAGCTTCCTTAAAAAGCCATGGCAACAGGTGAGACCAATCATTGCTGATTGCGTGGGCTGAGAACGTACCGGCATAATTGAAAAGAATCAGCAACAGGTGAGACCAATCATTGCTGATTGCGTGGGCTGAGAACGTACCGGCATAATTGAAAAGAATCAGCAACAGGTGAGACCAATCATTGCTGATTGCGTGGATGTAGTCTAGGGCTGACTCGGGTGCCCCTGGTGGAGGTAGATGGTGTGGAATCCGAGCCAGCCCTGACAGATTAAATGAAATATACCAGTAGAAAAGACACTTTGAGTAAAAAAGGCCATTTAAAATAAAATATACCAGTAGAAAAGACACTTTGAGTAAAAAAGGCCATTTAAAATAAAATATACCAGTAGAAAAGACACTTTGAGTAAAAAAGGCCATTTTAAATAAAATATACCATGGCCAAATGAACTTAGAATAAAAGAGGAGAGTTTAGTTTAAATTATACCATGGTTAAATGCTGTTAGAAAAAAAGTGCACAGTTTAATCTTATTTGGAAGGCGCATTGACTCTTAAAGTCCACAAGATGTCACCGGTACTCCATCGTTTTTTTTCTGTTATACCATATGTACGTGCCACTGGGTGGCTCCTCCAGACACCTCAGCCTAGTTGAAGTGTCCGATGAAGGTGCACTCATCTGGGCATGAGGTAAAGTTATTATACCAACATCATGTGGAGGTTTTCAAGTCAGAATTTGCACAAAGTCCATAAATATACCAGAAGCATGGAGTTTTATGAGTGAATTAGTCTATGTCCCTTACTTTGTTAGACCATACACAAGATATTTTCTTCAGGAAATGCACAGAGTCCAATGCTATAACATTGCCAGGTGGTGGCTTTTAGTGAAAAAAGCATAAAAGTGTCCAAAAAACATGCTCTTTAGCTCGGGTACATCCCCAGGATCAAGAAAAATTGTCAGTTTTTTTTTCTATCTTGCTTAGAAATAGGTGTAAATTGACTCTGAAGTGTCAGATCAGTAAATGAACAAAGTCCTTAAATATACCAGTAGCATGAAGTATTTGTTGGAAATTAGTCTATTTCCCTTCCTGAATTATACCATACGCAAGATATTTTCTTCAGAAAATGCACAGAGTCCCATATTCTGTTAAAATTGCACTATGTCCATAAATATACCAGCAGCACGAAGTTTTCAAGTGGAAAATATTCTATGTCGCTTCATTTGGTATACCATAGGCGTCAGTTTTCGGCGAAAATAATTCTATGTCGATAAAAATGTTATACCATACGTATGATTTTGTGTTCAAAAATCGCACTATGTTCCAATTTTGACCAAGGGGTGGATCATCCAGAGGCCTCGATCCTCTGACAGTGCCCGCCGAATGTGCACCCAGACGGACATGCATCTCATTCCCCCTGTCTGGATGATTTTATGAATGGGTGATATGCAAACACCTACCATCAGGTATATAGGGGAGAGGGTCTTCTGAAAGCCACATATATGGTATACCATAAATGAAGACAAGGATTATGGCGCACGCTTTGCCCGACCAAAGGTCACTCCCTGGGCATTTTAGAGGATTTGACAGGCCTCTTTATGGATCTCACAAACGATCCATGCATGGAATTTTGCACACTTTATCCGAATAAAGTGCACTTTTGGGCTTATGAGAGTAGGTTGGTATGCCTCTCTCTGGATGTGAGGAAGGATCCAGGAATAAAGGCATGTAATGTCACACACTTTATCCGATTAAAGTGTACATTTGGGCTTATGATAAAGCATGAGGGCCCTATGTATGGATGTCGGAAAGGTTCCAGGCTTAAAGGCATGTAATGCCACACACTTTATCCGTTTAAAGTGCACATTTGGGCTTATGATAAAGCATGAGGGCCCTATGTATGGATGTCGGAAAGGTTCCAGGCTTAAAGGCATGTAATGCCACACACTTTATCCATTTAAAGTGCACATTTGGGCTTATGATTAAGCATGAGGGCCCTATGTATGGATGTCGGAAAGGTTCCAGGCTTAAAGGCATGTAATGCCACACACTTTATCCATTTAAAGTGCACATTTGGGCTTATGATAAAGCATGAGGGCCCTATGTGTGGATGTCGGAAAGGTTCCAGGCTTAAAGGCATGTAATGCCACACACTTTATCCGTTTAAAGTGCACATTTGGGCTTATGAATAATGATGAGGGCCCTATGTGTGGATGTCGGAAAGGTTCCAGGCTTAAAGGCATGTAATGCCACACACTTTATCCATTTAAAGTGCACATTTGGGCTTATGAATAATGATGAGGGCCCTATGTGTGGATGTCGGAAAGGTTCCAGGCTTAAAGGCATGTAATGCCACACACTTTATCCGATTAAAGTGCACATTTGGGCTTATGATTAAGCATGAGGGCCCTATGTGTGGATGTCAGAAATGCTCCATGCATGAAAGCATGTAATGTCACACACTTTATCCGAGTAAGAGGCTCCCTCTGAGCAAAGTAGGGGGGGAGTGAGGCCCCCCCCGGAGGTCTGAAAAGATCCAGGCCTTTAAATGACACGGGCTGTGCCCGAGCAAAGTGCCCACGCTGGGCAAGGGTGGAGGCGTGATGCTCCCCCTTATGGAGGTCGTCCTACCTCCATCCTCACGTAATGTATTTCGACCTGTGCGTATCCGGAGGGTGCTATGCGCAAGCCCGGAAGATGCTGGTTTCGGCTGGCCTTACCGGATCCAATGGCATAGTACCTAGGTGCGCTCTAAGGCCGTAAACCCCCCCCATGTGTTTGAGAATGGTAGGTGTTATACCATTGCCACGAACCACTTATTGAATCAGCCATGCCCTTTCGGCAATCGAGTCTCAGAGGTGTGTCCGAGGGAAGATTTGCCTTGGCGGGCATGGCTGTCTGGCATCTCCCCGACCCTGGAGGAATGCGCTAACGGTGTAATGCAAACACCTACCAGCAGGTATATAGGGGAGCATGCTTTCTGAGCCTTATATGATTGTACCATAATAAGGATCAGAAGAAAGGCAGTGCGTTAAGGTGAACTAGCCCGACTCTAATGCACCTTGACGGCTTAAGGGGAGGGATAAGTGACCCCTGCTGATGGAGGTCAAAGACATCCGTGTCTTTCAGGCCTTCGAACCACTGCTTGCGCCCGACCGAAATGCCACTGCTGGGCATGGGTGTAAGAGTGGTGACCCCCCTTATGGAGGTCTGTCCAACCTCCAGCCTGCATGCTCCACCTCGGCCTGTGCGTATCCGGAGGGTGCTGTGCGCAAGCCCGGAAGATGCTGGTTTCGGCTGGCCTTACCGGATCCAATGGCACAGTACCTAGGTGCGCTCTAAGACCGTTATCCGAACCCAAGTCCGCCAGGGGTTTTTCAGTTATACCAGTAGCATCGACCATCACTTTGATCAGCCAGGCCTTTTCGGGGGTCGAGCGTCCGAGGTGTGTCCGAGGGAAGATTTGCCTTGGCGGGCATGGCTGGCGAGTACCTCCCCGGCCGTGGAGGAAAACGCATACGGTGCATTGCAAACACCTACCA
>NW_027507047.1:5000-12500 GCF_052324685.1 Brachyhypopomus gauderio | reverse complement strand
TAGGGTTAGGGTTAGGGTTAGGGTTAGGGTTAGGGTTAGGGTTAGGGTTAGGGTTAGGGTTAGGGTTAGGGTTAGGGTTAGGGTTAGGGTTAGGGTTAGGGTTAGGGTTAGGGTTAGGGTTAGGGTTAGGGTTAGGGTTAGGGTTAGGGTTAGGGTTAGGGTTAGGGTTAGGGTTAGGGTTAGGGTTAGGGTTAGGGTTAGGGTTAGGGTTAGGGTTAGGGTTAGGGTTAGGGTTAGGGTTAGGGTTAGGGTTAGGGTTAGGGTTAGGGTTAGGGTTAGGGTTAGGGTTAGGGTTAGGGTTAGGGTTAGGGTTAGGGTTAGGGTTAGGGTTAGGGTTAGGGTTAGGGTTAGGGTTAGGGTTAGGGTTAGGGTTAGGGTTAGGGTTAGGGTTAGGGTTAGGGTTAGGGTTAGGGTTAGGGTTAGGGTTAGGGTTAGGGTTAGGGTTAGGGTTAGGGTTAGGGTTAGGGTTAGGGTTAGGGTTAGGGTTAGGGTTAGGGTTAGGGTTAGGGTTAGGGTTAGGGTTAGGGTTAGGGTTAGGGTTAGGGTTAGGGTTAGGGTTAGGGTTAGGGTTAGGGTTAGGGTTAGGGTTAGGGTTAGGGTTAGGGTTAGGGTTAGGGTTAGGGTTAGGGTTAGGGTTAGGGTTAGGGTTAGGGTTAGGGTTAGGGTTAGGGTTAGGGTTAGGGTTAGGGTTAGGGTTAGGGTTAGGGTTAGGGTTAGGGTTAGGGTTAGGGTTAGGGTTAGGGTTAGGGTTAGGGTTAGGGTTAGGGTTAGGGTTAGGGTTAGGGTTAGGGTTAGGGTTAGGGTTAGGGTTAGGGTTAGGGTTAGGGTTAGGGTTAGGGTTAGGGTTAGGGTTAGGGTTAGGGTTAGGGTTAGGGTTAGGGTTAGGGTTAGGGTTAGGGTTAGGGTTAGGGTTAGGGTTAGGGTTAGGGTTAGGGTTAGGGTTAGGGTTAGGGTTAGGGTTAGGGTTAGGGTTAGGGTTAGGGTTAGGGTTAGGGTTAGGGTTAGGGTTAGGGTTAGGGTTAGGGTTAGGGTTAGGGTTAGGGTTAGGGTTAGGGTTAGGGTTAGGGTTAGGGTTAGGGTTAGGGTTAGGGTTAGGGTTAGGGTTAGGGTTAGGGTTAGGGTTAGGGTTAGGGTTAGGGTTAGGGTTAGGGTTAGGGTTAGGGTTAGGGTTAGGGTTAGGGTTAGGGTTAGGGTTAGGGTTAGGGTTAGGGTTAGGGTTAGGGTTAGGGTTAGGGTTAGGGTTAGGGTTAGGGTTAGGGTTAGGGTTAGGGTTAGGGTTAGGGTTAGGGTTAGGGTTAGGGTTAGGGTTAGGGTTAGGGTTAGGGTTAGGGTTAGGGTTAGGGTTAGGGTTAGGGTTAGGGTTAGGGTTAGGGTTAGGGTTAGGGTTAGGGTTAGGGTTAGGGTTAGGGTTAGGGTTAGGGTTAGGGTTAGGGTTAGGGTTAGGGTTAGGGTTAGGGTTAGGGTTAGGGTTAGGGTTAGGGTTAGGGTTAGGGTTAGGGTTAGGGTTAGGGTTAGGGTTAGGGTTAGGGTTAGGGTTAGGGTTAGGGTTAGGGTTAGGGTTAGGGTTAGGGTTAGGGTTAGGGTTAGGGTTAGGGTTAGGGTTAGGGTTAGGGTTAGGGTTAGGGTTAGGGTTAGGGTTAGGGTTAGGGTTAGGGTTAGGGTTAGGGTTAGGGTTAGGGTTAGGGTTAGGGTTAGGGTTAGGGTTAGGGTTAGGGTTAGGGTTAGGGTTAGGGTTAGGGTTAGGGTTAGGGTTAGGGTTAGGGTTAGGGTTAGGGTTAGGGTTAGGGTTAGGGTTAGGGTTAGGGTTAGGGTTAGGGTTAGGGTTAGGGTTAGGGTTAGGGTTAGGGTTAGGGTTAGGGTTAGGGTTAGGGTTAGGGTTAGGGTTAGGGTTAGGGTTAGGGTTAGGGTTAGGGTTAGGGTTAGGGTTAGGGTTAGGGTTAGGGTTAGGGTTAGGGTTAGGGTTAGGGTTAGGGTTAGGGTTAGGGTTAGGGTTAGGGTTAGGGTTAGGGTTAGGGTTAGGGTTAGGGTTAGGGTTAGGGTTAGGGTTAGGGTTAGGGTTAGGGTTAGGGTTAGGGTTAGGGTTAGGGTTAGGGTTAGGGTTAGGGTTAGGGTTAGGGTTAGGGTTAGGGTTAGGGTTAGGGTTAGGGTTAGGGTTAGGGTTAGGGTTAGGGTTAGGGTTAGGGTTAGGGTTAGGGTTAGGGTTAGGGTTAGGGTTAGGGTTAGGGTTAGGGTTAGGGTTAGGGTTAGGGTTAGGGTTAGGGTTAGGGTTAGGGTTAGGGTTAGGGTTAGGGTTAGGGTTAGGGTTAGGGTTAGGGTTAGGGTTAGGGTTAGGGTTAGGGTTAGGGTTAGGGTTAGGGTTAGGGTTAGGGTTAGGGTTAGGGTTAGGGTTAGGGTTAGGGTTAGGGTTAGGGTTAGGGTTAGGGTTAGGGTTAGGGTTAGGGTTAGGGTTAGGGTTAGGGTTAGGGTTAGGGTTAGGGTTAGGGTTAGGGTTAGGGTTAGGGTTAGGGTTAGGGTTAGGGTTAGGGTTAGGGTTAGGGTTAGGGTTAGGGTTAGGGTTAGGGTTAGGGTTAGGGTTAGGGTTAGGGTTAGGGTTAGGGTTAGGGTTAGGGTTAGGGTTAGGGTTAGGGTTAGGGTTAGGGTTAGGGTTAGGGTTAGGGTTAGGGTTAGGGTTAGGGTTAGGGTTAGGGTTAGGGTTAGGGTTAGGGTTAGGGTTAGGGTTAGGGTTAGGGTTAGGGTTAGGGTTAGGGTTAGGGTTAGGGTTAGGGTTAGGGTTAGGGTTAGGGTTAGGGTTAGGGTTAGGGTTAGGGTTAGGGTTAGGGTTAGGGTTAGGGTTAGGGTTAGGGTTAGGGTTAGGGTTAGGGTTAGGGTTAGGGTTAGGGTTAGGGTTAGGGTTAGGGTTAGGGTTAGGGTTAGGGTTAGGGTTAGGGTTAGGGTTAGGGTTAGGGTTAGGGTTAGGGTTAGGGTTAGGGTTAGGGTTAGGGTTAGGGTTAGGGTTAGGGTTAGGGTTAGGGTTAGGGTTAGGGTTAGGGTTAGGGTTAGGGTTAGGGTTAGGGTTAGGGTTAGGGTTAGGGTTAGGGTTAGGGTTAGGGTTAGGGTTAGGGTTAGGGTTAGGGTTAGGGTTAGGGTTAGGGTTAGGGTTAGGGTTAGGGTTAGGGTTAGGGTTAGGGTTAGGGTTAGGGTTAGGGTTAGGGTTAGGGTTAGGGTTAGGGTTAGGGTTAGGGTTAGGGTTAGGGTTAGGGTTAGGGTTAGGGTTAGGGTTAGGGTTAGGGTTAGGGTTAGGGTTAGGGTTAGGGTTAGGGTTAGGGTTAGGGTTAGGGTTAGGGTTAGGGTTAGGGTTAGGGTTAGGGTTAGGGTTAGGGTTAGGGTTAGGGTTAGGGTTAGGGTTAGGGTTAGGGTTAGGGTTAGGGTTAGGGTTAGGGTTAGGGTTAGGGTTAGGGTTAGGGTTAGGGTTAGGGTTAGGGTTAGGGTTAGGGTTAGGGTTAGGGTTAGGGTTAGGGTTAGGGTTAGGGTTAGGGTTAGGGTTAGGGTTAGGGTTAGGGTTAGGGTTAGGGTTAGGGTTAGGGTTAGGGTTAGGGTTAGGGTTAGGGTTAGGGTTAGGGTTAGGGTTAGGGTTAGGGTTAGGGTTAGGGTTAGGGTTAGGGTTAGGGTTAGGGTTAGGGTTAGGGTTAGGGTTAGGGTTAGGGTTAGGGTTAGGGTTAGGGTTAGGGTTAGGGTTAGGGTTAGGGTTAGGGTTAGGGTTAGGGTTAGGGTTAGGGTTAGGGTTAGGGTTAGGGTTAGGGTTAGGGTTAGGGTTAGGGTTAGGGTTAGGGTTAGGGTTAGGGTTAGGGTTAGGGTTAGGGTTAGGGTTAGGGTTAGGGTTAGGGTTAGGGTTAGGGTTAGGGTTAGGGTTAGGGTTAGGGTTAGGGTTAGGGTTAGGGTTAGGGTTAGGGTTAGGGTTAGGGTTAGGGTTAGGGTTAGGGTTAGGGTTAGGGTTAGGGTTAGGGTTAGGGTTAGGGTTAGGGTTAGGGTTAGGGTTAGGGTTAGGGTTAGGGTTAGGGTTAGGGTTAGGGTTAGGGTTAGGGTTAGGGTTAGGGTTAGGGTTAGGGTTAGGGTTAGGGTTAGGGTTAGGGTTAGGGTTAGGGTTAGGGTTAGGGTTAGGGTTAGGGTTAGGGTTAGGGTTAGGGTTAGGGTTAGGGTTAGGGTTAGGGTTAGGGTTAGGGTTAGGGTTAGGGTTAGGGTTAGGGTTAGGGTTAGGGTTAGGGTTAGGGTTAGGGTTAGGGTTAGGGTTAGGGTTAGGGTTAGGGTTAGGGTTAGGGTTAGGGTTAGGGTTAGGGTTAGGGTTAGGGTTAGGGTTAGGGTTAGGGTTAGGGTTAGGGTTAGGGTTAGGGTTAGGGTTAGGGTTAGGGTTAGGGTTAGGGTTAGGGTTAGGGTTAGGGTTAGGGTTAGGGTTAGGGTTAGGGTTAGGGTTAGGGTTAGGGTTAGGGTTAGGGTTAGGGTTAGGGTTAGGGTTAGGGTTAGGGTTAGGGTTAGGGTTAGGGTTAGGGTTAGGGTTAGGGTTAGGGTTAGGGTTAGGGTTAGGGTTAGGGTTAGGGTTAGGGTTAGGGTTAGGGTTAGGGTTAGGGTTAGGGTTAGGGTTAGGGTTAGGGTTAGGGTTAGGGTTAGGGTTAGGGTTAGGGTTAGGGTTAGGGTTAGGGTTAGGGTTAGGGTTAGGGTTAGGGTTAGGGTTAGGGTTAGGGTTAGGGTTAGGGTTAGGGTTAGGGTTAGGGTTAGGGTTAGGGTTAGGGTTAGGGTTAGGGTTAGGGTTAGGGTTAGGGTTAGGGTTAGGGTTAGGGTTAGGGTTAGGGTTAGGGTTAGGGTTAGGGTTAGGGTTAGGGTTAGGGTTAGGGTTAGGGTTAGGGTTAGGGTTAGGGTTAGGGTTAGGGTTAGGGTTAGGGTTAGGGTTAGGGTTAGGGTTAGGGTTAGGGTTAGGGTTAGGGTTAGGGTTAGGGTTAGGGTTAGGGTTAGGGTTAGGGTTAGGGTTAGGGTTAGGGTTAGGGTTAGGGTTAGGGTTAGGGTTAGGGTTAGGGTTAGGGTTAGGGTTAGGGTTAGGGTTAGGGTTAGGGTTAGGGTTAGGGTTAGGGTTAGGGTTAGGGTTAGGGTTAGGGTTAGGGTTAGGGTTAGGGTTAGGGTTAGGGTTAGGGTTAGGGTTAGGGTTAGGGTTAGGGTTAGGGTTAGGGTTAGGGTTAGGGTTAGGGTTAGGGTTAGGGTTAGGGTTAGGGTTAGGGTTAGGGTTAGGGTTAGGGTTAGGGTTAGGGTTAGGGTTAGGGTTAGGGTTAGGGTTAGGGTTAGGGTTAGGGTTAGGGTTAGGGTTAGGGTTAGGGTTAGGGTTAGGGTTAGGGTTAGGGTAGGGTTAGGGTTAGGGTTAGGGTTAGGGTTAGGGGTAGGGTTGGGTTGGGGTAGGGTTAGGGTTGGGGTAGGGTGTGGGTAGGGGTGGGGGTAGGGGTAGGGTTTGGGTAGGGTAGGGTTTGGGTAGGGTGTGGGGTTTGGGTAGGGTGGGTGAGGGGGTGGGTAGGGGTTGGGTGGTGGGTTGGGTTGGGTTTGGGGGTGGGTTGGGGTAGGGGGAGGGGGAGGGTTTGGGGTTTGGGTGAGGGTTAGGGTTAGGGTTAGGGTTAGGGTTAGGGTTAGGGTTAGGGTTAGGGTTAGGGTTAGGGTTAGGGTTAGGGTTAGGGTTAGGGTTAGGGTTAGGGTTAGGGTTAGGGTTAGGGTTAGGGTTAGGGTTAGGGTTAGGGTTAGGGTTAGGGTTAGGGTTAGGGTTAGGGTTAGGGTTAGGGTTAGGGTTAGGGTTAGGGTTAGGGTTAGGGTTAGGGTTAGGGTTAGGGTTAGGGTTAGGGTTAGGGTTAGGGTTAGGGTTAGGGTTAGGGTTAGGGTTAGGGTTAGGGTTAGGGTTAGGGTTAGGGTTAGGGTTAGGGTTAGGGTTAGGGTTAGGGTTAGGGTTAGGGTTAGGGTTAGGGTTAGGGTTAGGGTTAGGGTTAGGGTTAGGGTTAGGGTTAGGGTTAGGGTTAGGGTTAGGGTTAGGGTTAGGGTTAGGGTTAGGGTTAGGGTTAGGGTTAGGGTTAGGGTTAGGGTTAGGGTTAGGGTTAGGGTTAGGGTTAGGGTTAGGGTTAGGGTTAGGGTTAGGGTTAGGGTTAGGGTTAGGGTTAGGGTTAGGGTTAGGGTTAGGGTTAGGGTTAGGGTTAGGGTTAGGGTTAGGGTTAGGGTTAGGGTTAGGGTTAGGGTTAGGGTTAGGGTTAGGGTTAGGGTTAGGGTTAGGGTTAGGGTTAGGGTTAGGGTTAGGGTTAGGGTTAGGGTTAGGGTTAGGGTTAGGGTTAGGGTTAGGGTTAGGGTTAGGGTTAGGGTTAGGGTTAGGGTTAGGGTTAGGGTTAGGGTTAGGGTTAGGGTTAGGGTTAGGGTTAGGGTTAGGGTTAGGGTTAGGGTTAGGGTTAGGGTTAGGGTTAGGGTTAGGGTTAGGGTTAGGGTTAGGGTTAGGGTTAGGGTTAGGGTTAGGGTTAGGGTTAGGGTTAGGGTTAGGGTTAGGGTTAGGGTTAGGGTTAGGGTTAGGGTTAGGGTTAGGGTTAGGGTTAGGGTTAGGGTTAGGGTTAGGGTTAGGGTTAGGGTTAGGGTTAGGGTTAGGGTTAGGGTTAGGGTTAGGGTTAGGGTTAGGGTTAGGGTTAGGGTTAGGGTTAGGGTTAGGGTTAGGGTTAGGGTTAGGGTTAGGGTTAGGGTTAGGGTTAGGGTTAGGGTTAGGGTTAGGGTTAGGGTTAGGGTTAGGGTTAGGGTTAGGGTTTAGGGTTAGGGTTAGGGTTAGGGTTAGGGTTAGGGTTAGGGTTAGGGTTAGGGTTAGGGTTAGGTTAGGGTTAGGGTTAGGGTTAGGGTTAGGGTTAGGGTTAGGGTTAGGGTTAGGGTTAGGGTTAGGGTTAGGGTTAGGGTTAGGGTTAGGGTTAGGGTTAGGGTTAGGGTTAGGGTTAGGGTTAGGGTTAGGGTTAGGGTTAGGGTTAGGGTTAGGGTTAGGGTTAGGGTTAGGGTTAGGGTTAGGGTTAGGGTTAGGGTTAGGGTTAGGGTTAGGGTTAGGGTTAGGGTTAGGGTTAGGGTTAGGGTTAGGGTTAGGGTTAGGGTTAGGGTTAGGGTTAGGGTTAGGGTTAGGGTTAGGGTTAGGGTTAGGGTTAGGGTTAGGGTTAGGGTTAGGGTTAGGGTTAGGGTTAGGGTTAGGGTTAGGGTTAGGGTTAGGGTTAGGGTTAGGGTTAGGGTTAGGGTTAGGGTTAGGGTTAGGGTTAGGGTTAGGGTTAGGGTTAGGGTTAGGGTTAGGGTTAGGGTTAGGGTTAGGGTTAGGGTTAGGGTTAGGGTTAGGGTTAGGGTTAGGGTTAGGGTTAGGGTTAGGGTTAGGGTTAGGGTTAGGGTTAGGGTTAGGGTTAGGGTTAGGGTTAGGGTTAGGGTTAGGGTTAGGGTTAGGGTTAGGGTTAGGGTTAGGGTTAGGGTTAGGGTTAGGGTTAGGGTTAGGGTTAGGGT
>NW_027507046.1:0-190851 GCF_052324685.1 Brachyhypopomus gauderio | reverse complement strand
CGAACGTCACGCTCTTATGCGCTGAGCTCTTGACAACATGGTTATGTGGCAAAGAAGCATGGCTTCAGCATATATTTGAAAACTAGTCTATAGTCGAGAAGACCTTCAAAGTCTGCACTATGCAAAGCAAAAGTGGCCTAGTGGCCTAATGGATAAGGCATCAGCCTTCGGAGCTGAGGATTGTGGGTTCGAGTCCCATCTGGGTCATACATTGGAGACTAAAGAGTACATTCTCATTCTTTGGCTTGCCTGCAGACTTCCTCTATCTTCTTTCTTTAGACCCTTTGTAAAGGTAAGTCTGCAAACAAGCTCACTGTGAAAGCATACAACAATGAGCCATAGAGAAGAACCTTAGACGTCAACCCATGCAGAACAGTACAACATTGCTGACCTCTACATGGCATGTTTGTCTGAGAAGCGAAGAGGAATGAAAAGCATGATGTACTGTCTCACGTGGTTATTGAGCAAATCAAGGACAGGTCCATGGAAAAATGAAACAGTAGCTGAAAATGTGATCTGGCTTGAAAAGATGTGTAAATTGCTCATGGAAAAGCACTGTGATTGGTGTTTACTTTTTGGCGACCTCTAAAGTTTAGCTGCGCAGGGTGCCAGTGGTGTAGTGGTATCATGCAAGATTCCCATTCTTGTGAACCAGGTTCGATTCCCGGCTGGCGCACAGACAAGGAATGTAGAGAGTTCTTTTCTTTCTCCGAACGTCACACTCTTATGCGCTGAGCTCTTGCCAACATGGTTATGTGCAAAAGAAGCATGGCTTCAGCATATATTTGAAAACTAGTCTATAGTCGAGAAGACCTTCAAAGTCTGCACTATGCAAAGCAAAAGTGGCCTAGTGGCCTAATGGATAAGGCATCAGCCTTCGGAGCTGAGGATTGTGGGTTCGAGTCCCATCTGGGTCATACATTGGAGACTAAAGAGTACATTCTCATTCTTTGGCTTGCCTGCAGACTTCCTCTATCTTCTTTCTTTAGACCCTTTGTAAAGGTAAGTCTGCAAACAAGCTGACTGTGAAAGCATACAACAATGAGCCATAGAGAAGAACCTTAGACGTCAACCCATGCAGAACAGTACAACATTGCTGACCTCTACATGGCATGTTTGTCTGAGAAGCGAAGAGGAATGAAAAGCATGATGTACTGTCTCACGTGGTTATTGAGCAAATCAAGTACAGGTCCATGGAAAAATGAAACAGTAGCTGAAAATGTGATCTGGCTTGAAAAGATGTGTAAATTGCTCATGGAAAAGCACTGTGATTGGTGTTTACTTTTTGGCGACCTCTAAAGTTTAGCTGCGCAGGGTGCCAGTGGTGTAGTGGTATCATGCAAGATTCCCATTCTTGTGAACCGGGTTCGATTCCCGGCTGGCGCACAGACAAGGAATGTAGAGAGTACTTTTCTTTCTCCGAACGTCACGCTCTTATGCGCTGAGCTCTTGCCAACATGGTTATGTGGCAAAGAAGCATGGCTTCAGCATATATTTGAAAACTAGTCTATAGTCGAGAAGACCTTCAAAGTCTGCACTATGCAAAGCAAAAGTATCCCAGTGGCCTAATGGATAAGGCATCAGCCTTCGGAGCTGAGGATTGTGGGTTCGAGTCCCATCTGGGTCATACATTGGAGACTAAAGTACATTCTCATTCTTTGGCTTGCCAGCAGACTTTCTCTGTCTTCTTTCTTTAGACCCTTTGTAAAGCTAAGTCTGCAAACAAGCTGAGTGTGAAAGCATACAACAATGAGCCATAGAGAAGAACCTTAGACGTCAACCCATGCAGAACAGTACAACATTGTTGACCTCTACATGGCATGTTTGTCTGAGAAGCGAAGAGGAATGAAAAGCATGATGTACTGTCTCACGTGGTTATTGAGCAAATCAAGGACAGGTCCATGGAAAAATGAAACAGTAGCTGAAAATGTGATCTGGCTTGAAAAGATGTGTAAATTGCTCATGGAAAAGCACTGTGATTGGTGTTTACTTTTTGGCGACCTCTAAAGAGTAGCTGCGCAGGGTGCCAGTGGTGTAGTGGTATCATGCAAGATTCCCATTCTTGTGAACCGGGTTCGATTCCCGGCTGGCGCACAGACAAGGAATGTAGAGAGTTCTTTTCTTTCTCCGAACGTCACGCTCTTATGCGCTGAGCTCTTGCCAACATGGTTATGTGGCAAAGAAGCATGGCTTCAGCATATATTTGAAAACTAGTCTATAGTCGAGAAGACCTTCAAAGTCTGCACTATGCAAAGCAAAAGTGGCCTAGTGGCCTAATGGATAAGGCATCAGCCTTCGGAGCTGAGGATTGTGGGTTCGAGTCCCATCTGGGTCATACATTGGAGACTAAAGAGTACATTCTCATTCTTTGGCTTGCCTGCAGACTTCCTCTATCTTCTTTCTTTAGACCCTTTGTAAAGGTAAGTCTGCAAACAAGCTCACTGTGAAAGCATACAACAATGAGCCATAGAGAAGAACCTTAGACGTCAACCCATGCAGAACAGTACAACATTGCTGACCTCTACATGGCATGTTTGTCTGAGAAGCGAAGAGGAATGAAAAGCATGATGTACTGTCTCACGTGGTTATTGAGCAAATCAAGGACAGGTCCATGGAAAAATGAAACAGTAGCTGAAAATGTGATCTGGCTTGAAAAGATGTGTAAATTGCTCATGGAAAAGCACTGTGATTGGTGTTTACTTTTTGGCGACCTCTAAAGTTTAGCTGCGCAGGGTGCCAGTGGTGTAGTGGTATCATGCAAGATTCCCATTCTTGTGAACCAGGTTCGATTCCCGGCTGGCGCACAGACAAGGAATGTAGAGAGTTCTTTTCTTTCTCCGAACGTCACACTCTTATGCGCTGAGCTCTTGCCAACATGGTTATGTGCAAAAGAAGCATGGCTTCAGCATATATTTGAAAACTAGTCTATAGTCGAGAAGACCTTCAAAGTCTGCACTATGCAAAGCAAAAGTGGCCTAGTGGCCTAATGGATAAGGCATCAGCCTTCGGAGCTGAGGATTGTGGGTTCGAGTCCCATCTGGGTCATACATTGGAGACTAAAGAGTACATTCTCATTCTTTGGCTTGCCTGCAGACTTCCTCTATCTTCTTTCTTTAGACCCTTTGTAAAGGTAAGTCTGCAAACAAGCTGACTGTGAAAGCATACAACAATGAGCCATAGAGAAGAACCTTAGACGTCAACCCATGCAGAACAGTACAACATTGCTGACCTCTACATGGCATGTTTGTCTGAGAAGCGAAGAGGAATGAAAAGCATGATGTACTGTCTCACGTGGTTATTGAGCAAATCAAGTACAGGTCCATGGAAAAATGAAACAGTAGCTGAAAATGTGATCTGGCTTGAAAAGATGTGTAAATTGCTCATGGAAAAGCACTGTGATTGGTGTTTACTTTTTGGCGACCTCTAAAGTTTAGCTGCGCAGGGTGCCAGTGGTGTAGTGGTATCATGCAAGATTCCCATTCTTGTGAACCGGGTTCGATTCCCGGCTGGCGCACAGACAAGGAATGTAGAGAGTACTTTTCTTTCTCCGAACGTCACGCTCTTATGCGCTGAGCTCTTGCCAACATGGTTATGTGGCAAAGAAGCATGGCTTCAGCATATATTTGAAAACTAGTCTATAGTCGAGAAGACCTTCAAAGTCTGCACTATGCAAAGCAAAAGTATCCCAGTGGCCTAATGGATAAGGCATCAGCCTTCGGAGCTGAGGATTGTGGGTTCGAGTCCCATCTGGGTCATACATTGGAGACTAAAGTACATTCTCATTCTTTGGCTTGCCAGCAGACTTCCTCTGTCTTCTTTCTTTAGACCCTTTGTAAAGCTAAGTCTGCAAACAAGCTGAGTGTGAAAGCATACAACAATGAGCCATAGAGAAGAACCTTAGACGTCAACCCATGCAGAACAGTACAACATTGTTGACCTCTACATGGCATGTTTGTCTGAGAAGCGAAGAGGAATGAAAAGCATGATGTACTGTCTCACGTGGTTATTGAGCAAATCAAGGACAGGTCCATGGAAAAATGAAACAGTAGCTGAAAATGTGATCTGGCTTGAAAAGATGTGTAAATTGCTCATGGAAAAGCACTGTGATTGGTGTTTACTTTTTGGCGACCTCTAAAGAGTAGCTGCGCAGGGTGCCAGTGGTGTAGTGGTATCATGCAAGATTCCCATTCTTGTGAACCGGGTTCGATTCCCGGCTGGCGCACAGACAAGGAATGTAGAGAGTTCTTTTCTTTCTCCGAACGTCACGCTCTTACGCGCTGAGCTCTTGCCAACATGGTTATGTGGCAAAGAAGCATGGCTTCAGCATATATTTGAAAACTAGTCTATAGTCGAGAAGACCTTCAAAGTCTGCACTATGCAAAGCAAAAGTGGCCCAGTGGCCTAATAGATAAGGCATCAGCCTTCGGAGCTGAGGATTGTGGGTTCGAGTCCCATCTGGGTCATACATTGGAGACTAAAGAGTACATTCTCATTCTTTGGCTTGCCTGCAGACTTCCTCTATCTTCTTTCTTTAGACCCTTTGTAAAGCTAAGTCTGCAAACAAGCTGAGTGTGAAAGCATACAACAATGAGCCATAGAGAAGAACCTTAGACGTCAACCCATGCAGAACAGTACAACATTGTTGACCTCTACATGGCATGTTTGTCTGAGAAGCGAAGAGGAATGAAAAGCATGATGTACTGTCTCACGTGGTTATTGAGCAAATCAAGGACAGGTCCATGGAAAAATGAAACAGTAGCTGAAAATGTGATCTGGCTTGAAAAGATGTGTAAATTGCTCATGGAAAAGCACTGTGATTGGTGTTTACTTTTTGGCGACCTCTAAAGAGTAGCTGCGCAGGGTGCCAGTGGTGTAGTGGTATCATGCAAGATTCCCATTCTTGTGAACCGGGTTCGATTCCCGGCTGGCGCACAGACAAGGAATGTAGAGAGTTCTTTTCTTTCTCCGAACGTCACGCTCTTATGCGCTGAGCTCTTGCCAACATGGTTATGTGGCAAAGAAGCATGGCTTCAGCATATATTTGAAAACTAGTCTATAGTCGAGAAGACCTTCAAAGTCTGCACTATGCAAAGCAAAAGTGGCCCAGTGGCCTAATAGATAAGGCATCAGCCTTCGGAGCTGAGGATTGTGGGTTCGAGTCCCATCTGGGTCATACATTGGAGACTAAAGAGTACATTCTCATTCTTTGGCTTGCCTGCAGACTTCCTCTATCTTCTTTCTTTAGACCCTTTGTAAAGGTAAGTCTGCAAACAAGCTGGTTGTGAAAGCATACAACAATGAGCCATAGAGAAGAACCTTAGACGTCAACCCATGCAGAACAGTACAACATTGTTGACCTCTACATGGCATGTTTGTCTGAGAAGCGAAGAGGAATGAAAAGCATGATGTACTGTCTCACGTGGTTATTGAGCAAATCAAGGACAGGTCCATGGAAAAATGAAACAGTAGCTGAAAATGTGATCTGGCTTGAAAAGATGTGTAAATTCCTCATGGAATAGCACTGTGATTGGTGTTTACTTTTTGGCGACCTCTAAAGAGTAGCTGCGCAGGGTGCCAGTGGTGTAGTGGTATCATGCAAGATTCCCATTCTTGTGAACCGGGTTCGATTCCCGGCTGGCGCACAGACAAGGAATGTAGAGAGTACTTTTCTTTCTCCGAACGTCACGCTCTTATGCGCTGAGCTCTTGCCAACATGGTTATGTGCAAAAGAAGCATGGCTTCAGCATATATTTGAAAACTAGTCTATAGTCGAGAAGACCTTCAAAGTCTGCACTATGCAAAGCAAAAGTGGTCCAGTGGCCTAATGGATAAGCCATCAGCCTTCGGAGCTGAGGATTGTGGGTTCGAGTCCCATCTGGGTCATACATTGGAGACTAAAGAGTACATTCTCATTCTTTGGCTTGCCTGCAGACTTCCTCTATCTTCTTTCTTTAGACCCTTTGTAAAGGTAAGTCTGCAAACAAGCTGACTGTGAAAGCATACAACAATGAGCCATAGAGAAGAACCTTAGACGTCAACCCATGCAGAACAGTACAACATTGCTGACCTCTACATGGCATGTTTGTCTGAGAAGCGAAGAGGAATGAAAAGCATGATGTACTGTCTCATGTGGTTATTGAGCAAATCAAGTACAGGTCCATGGAAAAATGAAACAGTAGCTGAAAATGTGATCTGGCTTGAAAATATGTGTAAATTGCTCATGGAAAAGCACTGTGATTGGTGTTTACTTTTTGGCGACCTCTAAAGTTTAGCTGCGCAGGGTGCCAGTGGTGTAGTGGTATCATGCAAGATTCCCATTCTTGTGAACCGGGTTCGATTCCCGGCTGGCGCACAGACAAGGAATGTAGAGAGTACTTTTCTTTCTCCGAACGTCACGCTCTTATGCGCTGAGCTCTTGCCAACATGGTTATGTGGCAAAGAAGCATGGCTTCAGCATATATTTGAAAACTAGTCTATAGTCGAGAAGACCTTCAAAGTCTGCACTATGCAAAGCAAAAGTGGCCTAGTGGCCTAATGGATAAGGCATCAGCCTTCGGAGCTGAGGATTGTGGGTTCGAGTCCCATCTGGGTCATACATTGGAGACTAAAGAGTACATTCTCATTCTTTGGCTTGCCTGCAGACTTCCTCTATCTTCTTTCTTTAGACCCTTTGTAAAGGTAAGTCTGCAAACAAGCTGACTGTGAAAGCATACAACAATGAGCCATAGAGAAGAACCTTAGACGTCAACCCATGCAGAACAGTACAACATTGCTGACCTCTACATGGCATGTTTGTCTGAGAAGCGAAGAGGAATGAAAAGCATGATGTACTGTCTCACGTGGTTATTGAGCAAATCAAGTACAGGTCCATGGAAAAATGAAACAGTAGCTGAAAATGTGATCTGGCTTGAAAAGATGTGTAAATTGCTCATGGAAAAGCACTGTGATTGGTGTTTACTTTTTGGCGACCTCTAAAGTTTAGCTGCGCAGGGTGCCAGTGGTGTAGTGGTATCATGCAAGATTCCCATTCTTGTGAACCGGGTTCGATTCCCGGCTGGCGCACAGACAAGGAATGTAGAGAGTTCTTTTCTTTCTCCGAACGTCACGCTCTTATGCGCTGAGCTCTTGCCAACATGGTTATGTGGCAAAGAAGCATGGCTTCAGCATATATTTGAAAACTAGTCTATAGTCGAGAAGACCTTCAAAGTCTGCACTATGCAAAGCAAAAGTGGCCCAGTGGCCTAATAGATAAGGCATCAGCCTTCGGAGCTGAGGATTGTGGGTTCGAGTCCCATCTGGGTCATACATTGGAGACTAAAGAGTACATTCTCATTCTTTGGCTTGCCTGCAGACTTCCTCTATCTTCTTTCTTTAGACCCTTTGTAAAGGTAAGTCTGCAAACAAGCTGAGTGTGAAAGCATACAACAATGAGCCATAGAGAAGAACCTTAGACGTCAACCCATGCAGAACAGTACAACATTGTTGACCTCTACATGGCATGTTTGTCTGAGAAGCGAAGAGGAATGAAAAGCATGATGTACTGTCTCACGTGGTTATTGAGCAAATCAAGGACAGGTCCATGGAAAAATGAAACAGTAGCTGAAAATGTGATCTGGCTTGAAAAGATGTGTAAATTGCTCATGGAAAAGCACTGTGATTGGTGTTTACTTTTTGGCGACCTCTAAAGTTTAGCTGCGCAGGGTGCCAGTGGTGTAGTGGTATCATGCAAGATTCCCATTCTTGTGAACCAGGTTCGATTCCCGGCTGGCGCACAGACAAGAAATGTAGAGAGTTCTTTTCTTTCTCCGAACGTCACACTCTTATGCGCTGAGCTCTTGCCAACATGGTTATGTGCAAAAGAAGCATGGCTTCAGCATATATTTGAAAACTAGTCTATAGTCGAGAAGACCTTCAAAGTCTGCACTATGCAAAGCAAAAGTGGCCTAGTGGCCTAATGGATAAGGCATCAGCCTTCGGAGCTGAGGATTGTGGGTTCGAGTCCCATCTGGGTCATACATTGGAGACTAAAGAGTACATTCTCATTCTTTGGCTTGCCTGCAGACTTCCTCTATCTTCTTTCTTTAGACCCTTTGTAAAGGTAAGTCTGCAAACAAGCTGAGTGTGAAAGCATACAACAATGAGCCATAGAGAAGAACCTTAGACGTCAACCCATGCAGAACAGTACAACATTGTTGACCTCTACATGGCATGTTTGTCTGAGAAGCGAAGAGGAATGAAAAGCATGATGTACTGTCTCACGTGGTTATTGAGCAAATCAAGGACAGGTCCATGGAAAAATGAAACAGTAGCTGAAAATGTGATCTGGCTTGAAAAGATGTGTAAATTGCTCATGGAAAAGCACTGTGATTGGTGTTTACTTTTTGGCGACCTCTAAAGTTTAGCTGCGCAGGGTGCCAGTGGTGTAGTGGTATCATGCAAGATTCCCATTCTTGTGAACCAGGTTCGATTCCCGGCTGGCGCACAGACAAGAAATGTAGAGAGTTCTTTTCTTTCTCCGAACGTCACACTCTTATGCGCTGAGCTCTTGCCAACATGGTTATGTGCAAAAGAAGCATGGCTTCAGCATATATTTGAAAACTAGTCTATAGTCGAGAAGACCTTCAAAGTCTGCACTATGCAAAGCAAAAGTGGCCTAGTGGCCTAATGGATAAGGCATCAGCCTTCGGAGCTGAGGATTGTGGGTTCGAGTCCCATCTGGGTCATACATTGGAGACTAAAGAGTACATTCTCATTCTTTGGCTTGCCTGCAGACTTCCTCTATCTTCTTTCTTTAGACCCTTTGTAAAGGTAAGTCTGCAAACAAGCTGACTGTGAAAGCATACAACAATGAGCCATAGAGAAGAACCTTAGACGTCAACCCATGCAGAACAGTACAACATTGCTGACCTCTACATGGCATGTTTGTCTGAGAAGCGAAGAGGAATGAAAAGCATGATGTACTGTCTCATGTGGTTATTGAGCAAATCAAGTACAGGTCCATGGAAAAATGAAACAGTAGCTGAAAATGTGATCTGGCTTGAAAATATGTGTAAATTGCTCATGGAAAAGCACTGTGATTGGTGTTTACTTTTTGGCGACCTCTAAAGTTTAGCTGCGCAGGGTGCCAGTGGTGTAGTGGTATCATGCAAGATTCCCATTCTTGTGAACCGGGTTCGATTCCCGGCTGGCGCACAGACAAGGAATGTAGAGAGTACTTTTCTTTCTCCGAACGTCACGCTCTTATGCGCTGAGCTCTTGCCAACATGGTTATGTGGCAAAGAAGCATGGCTTCAGCATATATTTGAAAACTAGTCTATAGTCGAGAAGACCTTCAAAGTCTGCACTATGCAAAGCAAAAGTGGCCTAGTGGCCTAATGGATAAGGCATCAGCCTTCGGAGCTGAGGATTGTGGGTTCGAGTCCCATCTGGGTCATACATTGGAGACTAAAGAGTACATTCTCATTCTTTGGCTTGCCTGCAGACTTCCTCTATCTTCTTTCTTTAGACCCTTTGTAAAGGTAAGTCTGCAAACAAGCTGACTGTGAAAGCATACAACAATGAGCCATAGAGAAGAACCTTAGACGTCAACCCATGCAGAACAGTACAACATTGCTGACCTCTACATGGCATGTTTGTCTGAGAAGCGAAGAGGAATGAAAAGCATGATGTACTGTCTCACGTGGTTATTGAGCAAATCAAGTACAGGTCCATGGAAAAATGAAACAGTAGCTGAAAATGTGATCTGGCTTGAAAAGATGTGTAAATTGCTCATGGAAAAGCACTGTGATTGGTGTTTACTTTTTGGCGACCTCTAAAGTTTAGCTGCGCAGGGTGCCAGTGGTGTAGTGGTATCATGCAAGATTCCCATTCTTGTGAACCGGGTTCGATTCCCGGCTGGCGCACAGACAAGGAATGTAGAGAGTTCTTTTCTTTCTCCGAACGTCACGCTCTTATGCGCTGAGCTCTTGCCAACATGGTTATGTGGCAAAGAAGCATGGCTTCAGCATATATTTGAAAACTAGTCTATAGTCGAGAAGACCTTCAAAGTCTGCACTATGCAAAGCAAAAGTGGCCCAGTGGCCTAATAGATAAGGCATCAGCCTTCGGAGCTGAGGATTGTGGGTTCGAGTCCCATCTGGGTCATACATTGGAGACTAAAGAGTACATTCTCATTCTTTGGCTTGCCTGCAGACTTCCTCTATCTTCTTTCTTTAGACCCTTTGTAAAGGTAAGTCTGCAAACAAGCTGAGTGTGAAAGCATACAACAATGAGCCATAGAGAAGAACCTTAGACGTCAACCCATGCAGAACAGTACAACATTGTTGACCTCTACATGGCATGTTTGTCTGAGAAGCGAAGAGGAATGAAAAGCATGATGTACTGTCTCACGTGGTTATTGAGCAAATCAAGGACAGGTCCATGGAAAAATGAAACAGTAGCTGAAAATGTGATCTGGCTTGAAAAGATGTGTAAATTGCTCATGGAAAAGCACTGTGATTGGTGTTTACTTTTTGGCGACCTCTAAAGTTTAGCTGCGCAGGGTGCCAGTGGTGTAGTGGTATCATGCAAGATTCCCATTCTTGTGAACCAGGTTCGATTCCCGGCTGGCGCACAGACAAGAAATGTAGAGAGTTCTTTTCTTTCTCCGAACGTCACACTCTTATGCGCTGAGCTCTTGCCAACATGGTTATGTGCAAAAGAAGCATGGCTTCAGCATATATTTGAAAACTAGTCTATAGTCGAGAAGACCTTCAAAGTCTGCACTATGCAAAGCAAAAGTGGCCTAGTGGCCTAATGGATAAGGCATCAGCCTTCGGAGCTGAGGATTGTGGGTTCGAGTCCCATCTGGGTCATACATTGGAGACTAAAGAGTACATTCTCATTCTTTGGCTTGCCTGCAGACTTCCTCTATCTTCTTTCTTTAGACCCTTTGTAAAGGTAAGTCTGCAAACAAGCTGACTGTGAAAGCATACAACAATGAGCCATAGAGAAGAACCTTAGACGTCAACCCATGCAGAACAGTACAACATTGCTGACCTCTACATGGCATGTTTGTCTGAGAAGCGAAGAGGAATGAAAAGCATGATGTACTGTCTCACGTGGTTATTGAGCAAATCAAGGACAGGTCCATGGAAAAATGAAACAGTAGCTGAAAATGTGATCTGGCTTGAAAAGATGTGTAAATTGCTCATGGAAAAGCACTGTGATTGGTGTTTACTTTTTGGCGACCTCTAAAGTTTAGCTGCGCAGGGTGCCAGTGGTGTAGTGGTATCATGCAAGATTCCCATTCTTGTGAACCAGGTTCGATTCCCGGCTGGCGCACAGACAAGGAATGTAGAGAGTTCTTTTCTTTCTCCGAACGTCACACTCTTATGCGCTGAGCTCTTGCCAACATGGTTATGTGCAAAAGAAGCATGGCTTCAGCATATATTTGAAAACTAGTCTATAGTCGAGAAGACCTTCAAAGTCTGCACTATGCAAAGCAAAAGTGGCCTAGTGGCCTAATGGATAAGGCATCAGCCTTCGGAGCTGAGGATTGTGGGTTCGAGTCCCATCTGGGTCATACATTGGAGACTAAAGAGTACATTCTCATTCTTTGGCTTGCCTGCAGACTTCCTCTATCTTCTTTCTTTAGACCCTTTGTAAAGGTAAGTCTGCAAACAAGCTGACTGTGAAAGCATACAACAATGAGCCATAGAGAAGAACCTTAGACGTCAACCCATGCAGAACAGTACAACATTGCTGACCTCTACATGGCATGTTTGTCTGAGAAGCGAAGAGGAATGAAAAGCATGATGTACTGTCTCACGTGGTTATTGAGCAAATCAAGTACAGGTCCATGGAAAAATGAAACAGTAGCTGAAAATGTGATCTGGCTTGAAAAGATGTGTAAATTGCTCATGGAAAAGCACTGTGATTGGTGTTTACTTTTTGGCGACCTCTAAAGTTTAGCTGCGCAGGGTGCCAGTGGTGTAGTGGTATCATGCAAGATTCCCATTCTTGTGAACCGGGTTCGATTCCCGGCTGGCGCACAGACAAGGAATGTAGAGAGTTCTTTTCTTTCTCCGAACGTCACGCTCTTATGCGCTGAGCTCTTGCCAACATGGTTATGTGGCAAAGAAGCATGGCTTCAGCATATATTTGAAAACTAGTCTATAGTCGAGAAGACCTTCAAAGTCTGCACTATGCAAAGCAAAAGTGGCCCAGTGGCCTAATAGATAAGGCATCAGCCTTCGGAGCTGAGGATTGTGGGTTCGAGTCCCATCTGGGTCATACATTGGAGACTAAAGAGTACATTCTCATTCTTTGGCTTGCCTGCAGACTTCCTCTATCTTCTTTCTTTAGACCCTTTGTAAAGGTAAGTCTGCAAACAAGCTGAGTGTGAAAGCATACAACAATGAGCCATAGAGAAGAACCTTAGACGTCAACCCATGCAGAACAGTACAACATTGTTGACCTCTACATGGCATGTTTGTCTGAGAAGCGAAGAGGAATGAAAAGCATGATGTACTGTCTCACGTGGTTATTGAGCAAATCAAGGACAGGTCCATGGAAAAATGAAACAGTAGCTGAAAATGTGATCTGGCTTGAAAAGATGTGTAAATTCCTCATGGAATAGCACTGTGATTGGTGTTTACTTTTTGGCGACCTCTAAAGAGTAGCTGCGCAGGGTGCCAGTGGTGTAGTGGTATCATGCAAGATTCCCATTCTTGTGAACCGGGTTCGATTCCCGGCTGGCGCACAGACAAGGAATGTAGAGAGTACTTTTCTTTCTCCGAACGTCACGCTCTTATGCGCTGAGCTCTTGCCAACATGGTTATGTGCAAAAGAAGCATGGCTTCAGCATATATTTGAAAACTAGTCTATAGTCGAGAAGACCTTCAAAGTCTGCACTATGCAAAGCAAAAGTGGCCCAGTGGCCTAATGGATAAGGCATCAGCCTTCGGAGCTGAGGATTGTGGGTTCGAGTCCCATCTGGGTCATACATTGGAGACTAAAGAGTACATTCTCATTCTTTGGCTTGCCTGCAGACTTCCTCTATCTTCTTTCTTTAGACCCTTTGTAAAGGTAAGTCTGCAAACAAGCTGACTGTGAAAGCATACAACAATGAGCCATAGAGAAGAACCTTAGACGTCAACCCATGCAGAACAGTACAACATTGCTGACCTCTACATGGCATGTTTGTCTGAGAAGCGAAGAGGAATGAAAAGCATGATGTACTGTCTCACGTGGTTATTGAGCAAATCAAGGACAGGTCCATGGAAAAATGAAACAGTAGCTGAAAATGTGATCTGGCTTGAAAAGATGTGTAAATTGCTCATGGAAAAGCACTGTGATTGGTGTTTACTTTTTGGCGACCTCTAAAGTTTAGCTGCGCAGGGTGCCAGTGGTGTAGTGGTATCATGCAAGATTCCCATTCTTGTGAACCAGGTTCGATTCCCGGCTGGCGCACAGACAAGAAATGTAGAGAGTTCTTTTCTTTCTCCGAACGTCACACTCTTATGCGCTGAGCTCTTGCCAACATGGTTATGTGCAAAAGAAGCATGGCTTCAGCATATATTTGAAAACTAGTCTATAGTCGAGAAGACCTTCAAAGTCTGCACTATGCAAAGCAAAAGTGGCCTAGTGGCCTAATGGATAAGGCATCAGCCTTCGGAGCTGAGGATTGTGGGTTCGAGTCCCATCTGGGTCATACATTGGAGACTAAAGAGTACATTCTCATTCTTTGGCTTGCCTGCAGACTTCCTCTATCTTCTTTCTTTAGACCCTTTGTAAAGGTAAGTCTGCAAACAAGCTGACTGTGAAAGCATACAACAATGAGCCATAGAGAAGAACCTTAGACGTCAACCCATGCAGAACAGTACAACATTGCTGACCTCTACATGGCATGTTTGTCTGAGAAGCGAAGAGGAATGAAAAGCATGATGTACTGTCTCACGTGGTTATTGAGCAAATCAAGTACAGGTCCATGGAAAAATGAAACAGTAGCTGAAAATGTGATCTGGCTTGAAAAGATGTGTAAATTGCTCATGGAAAAGCACTGTGATTGGTGTTTACTTTTTGGCGACCTCTAAAGTTTAGCTGCGCAGGGTGCCAGTGGTGTAGTGGTATCATGCAAGATTCCCATTCTTGTGAACCGGGTTCGATTCCCGGCTGGCGCACAGACAAGGAATGTAGAGAGTTCTTTTCTTTCTCCGAACGTCACGCTCTTATGCGCTGAGCTCTTGCCAACATGGTTATGTGGCAAAGAAGCATGGCTTCAGCATATATTTGAAAACTAGTCTATAGTCGAGAAGACCTTCAAAGTCTGCACTATGCAAAGCAAAAGTGGCCCAGTGGCCTAATAGATAAGGCATCAGCCTTCGGAGCTGAGGATTGTGGGTTCGAGTCCCATCTGGGTCATACATTGGAGACTAAAGAGTACATTCTCATTCTTTGGCTTGCCTGCAGACTTCCTCTATCTTCTTTCTTTAGACCCTTTGTAAAGGTAAGTCTGCAAACAAGCTGAGTGTGAAAGCATACAACAATGAGCCATAGAGAAGAACCTTAGACGTCAACCCATGCAGAACAGTACAACATTGTTGACCTCTACATGGCATGTTTGTCTGAGAAGCGAAGAGGAATGAAAAGCATGATGTACTGTCTCACGTGGTTATTGAGCAAATCAAGGACAGGTCCATGGAAAAATGAAACAGTAGCTGAAAATGTGATCTGGCTTGAAAAGATGTGTAAATTCCTCATGGAATAGCACTGTGATTGGTGTTTACTTTTTGGCGACCTCTAAAGAGTAGCTGCGCAGGGTGCCAGTGGTGTAGTGGTATCATGCAAGATTCCCATTCTTGTGAACCGGGTTCGATTCCCGGCTGGCGCACAGACAAGGAATGTAGAGAGTACTTTTCTTTCTCCGAACGTCACGCTCTTATGCGCTGAGCTCTTGCCAACATGGTTATGTGCAAAAGAAGCATGGCTTCAGCATATATTTGAAAACTAGTCTATAGTCGAGAAGACCTTCAAAGTCTGCACTATGCAAAGCAAAAGTGGCCCAGTGGCCTAATGGATAAGCCATCAGCCTTCGGAGCTGAGGATTGTGGGTTCGAGTCCCATCTGGGTCATACATTGGAGACTAAAGAGTACATTCTCATTCTTTGGCTTGCCTGCAGACTTCCTCTATCTTCTTTCTTTAGACCCTTTGTAAAGGTAAGTCTGCAAACAAGCTCAGTGTGAAAGCATACAACAATGAGCCATAGAGAAGAACCTTAGACGTCAACCCATGCAGAACAGTACAACATTGCTGACCTCTACATGGCATGCTTGTCTGAGAAGCTAAGAGGAATGAAAAGCATGATGTACTGTCTCACGTGGTTATTGAGCAAATCAAGGACAGGTCCATGGAAAAATGAAACAGTAGCTGAAAATGTGATCTGGCTTGAAAAGATGTGTAAATTGCTCATGGAAAAGCACTGTGATTGGTGTTTACTTTTTGGCGACCTCTAAAGTTTAGCTGCGCAGGGTGCCAGTGGTGTAGTGGTATCATGCAAGATTCCCATTCTTGTGAACCGGGTTCGATTCCCGGCTGGCGCACAGACAAGGAATGTAGAGAGTACTTTTCTTTCTCCGAACGTCACGCTCTTATGCGCTGAGCTCTTGCCAACATGGTTATGTGGCAAAGAAGCATGGCTTCAGCATATATTTGAAAACTAGTCTATAGTCGAGAAGACCTTCAAAGTCTGCACTATGCAAAGCAAAAGTGGCCCAGTGGCCTAATGGATAAGGCTTCACCCTTCGGAGCTGAGGATTGTGGGTTCGAGTCCCATCTGGGTCATACATTGGAGACTAAACAGTACATTCTCATTCTTTAGCTTGCCTGCAGACTTCCTCTATCTTCTTTCTTTAGACCCTTTGTAAAGGTAAGTCTGCAAACAAGCTAAGTGTGAAAGCATACAACAATGAGCCATAGAGAAGAACCTTAGACGTCAACCCATGCAGAACAGTACAACATTGTTGACCTCTACATGGCATGTTTGTCTGAGAAGCGAAGAGGAATGAAAAGCATGATGTACTGTCTCACGTGGTTATTGAGCAAATCAAGGACAGGTCCATGGAAAAATGAAACAGTAGCTGAAAATGTGATCTGGCTTGAAAAGATGTGTAAATTGTTCATGGAAAAGCACTGTGATTGGTGTTTACTTTTTGGCGACCTCTAAAGTTTAGCTGCGCAGGGTGCCAGTGGTGTAGTGGTATCATGCAAGATTCCCATTCTTGTGAACCGGGTTCGATTCCCGGCTGGCGCACAGACAAGGAATGTAGAGAGTACTTTTCTTTCTCCGAACGTCACGCTCTTATGCGCTGAGCTCTTGCCAACATGGTTATGTGGCAAAGAAGCATGGCTTCAGCATATATTTGAAAACTAGTCTATAGTCGAGAAGACCTTCAAAGTCTGCACTATGCAAAGCAAAAGTGGCCCAGTGGCCTAATGGATAAGGCTTCACCCTTCGGAGCTGAGGATTGTGGGTTCGAGTCCCATCTGGGTCATACATTGGAGACTAAACAGTACATTCTCATTCTTTAGCTTGCCTGCAGACTTCCTCTATCTTCTTTCTTTAGACCCTTTGTAAAGGTAAGTCTGCAAACAAGCTAAGTGTGAAAGCATACAACAATGAGCCATAGAGAAGAACCTTAGACGTCAACCCATGCAGAACAGTACAACATTGTTGACCTCTACATGGCATGTTTGTCTGAGAAGCGAAGAGGAATGAAAAGCATGATGTACTGTCTCACGTGGTTATTGAGCAAATCAAGGACAGGTCCATGGAAAAATGAAACAGTAGCTGAAAATGTGATCTGGCTTGAAAAGATGTGTAAATTGTTCATGGAAAAGCACTGTGATTGGTGTTTACTTTTTGGCGACCTCTAAAGTTTAGCTGCGCAGGGTGCCAGTGGTGTAGTGGTATCATGCAAGATTCCCATTCTTGTGAACCAGGTTCGATTCCCGGCTGGCGCACAGACAAGGAATGTAGAGAGTACTTTTCTTTCTCCGAACGTCACGCTCTTATGCGCTGAGCTCTTGCCAACATGGTTATGTGGCAAAGAAGCATGGCTTCAGCATATATTTGAAAACTAGTCTATAGTCGAGAAGACCTTCAAAGTCTGCACTATGCAAAGCAAAAGTGGCCCAGTGGCCTAATGGATAAGGCATCAGCCTTCGGAGCTGAGGATTGTGGGTTCGAGTCCCATCTGGGTCATACATTGGAGACTAAACAGTACATTCTCATTCTTTGGCTTGCCTGCAGACTTCCTCTATCTTCTTTCTTTAGACCCTTTGTAAAGGTAAGTCTGCAAACAAGCTGAGTGTGAAAGCATACAACAATGAGCCATAGAGAAGAACCTTAGACGTCAACCCATGCAGAACAGTACAACATTGTTGACGTCTACATGGCATGTTTGTCTGAGAAGCGAAGAGGAATGAAAAGCATGATGTACTGTCTCACGTGGTTATTGAGCAAATCAAGGACAGGTCCATGGAAAAATGAAACAGTAGCTGAAAATGTGATCTGGCTTGAAAAGATGTGTAAATTGCTCATGGAAAAGCACTGTGATTGGTGTTTACTTTTTGGCGACCTCTAAAGTTTAGCTGCACAGGGTGCCAGTGGTGTAGTGGTATCATGCAAGATTCCCATTCTTGTGATCCGGGTTCGATTCCCGGCTGGCGCACAGACAAGGAATGTAGAGAGTACTTTTCTTTCTCCGAACGTCACGCTCTTATGCGCTGAGCTCTTGCCAACATGGTTATGTGCAAAAGAAGCATGGCTTCAGCATATATTTGAAAACTAGTCTATAGTCGAGAAGACCTTCAAAGTCTGCACTATGCAAAGCAAAAGTGGCCCAGTGGTCTAATGGATAAGGCATCAGCCTTCGGAGCTGAGGATTGTGGGTTCGAGTCCCATCTGGGTCATACATTGGAGACTAAAGAGTACATTCTCATTCTTTGGCTTGCCTGCAGACTTCCTCTGTCTTCTTTCTTTAGACCCTTTGTAAAGGTAAGTCTGCAAACAAGCTGACTGTGAAAGCATACAACAATGAGCCATAGAGAAGAACCTTAGACGTCAACCCATGCAGAACAGTACAACATTGTTGTCCTCTACATGGCATGTTTGTCTGAGAAGCGAAGAGGAATGAAAAGCATGATGTACTGTCTCACGTGGTTATTGAGCAAATCAAGGACAGGTCCATGGAAAAATGAAACAGTAGCTGAAAATGTGATCTGGCTTGAAAAGATGTGTAAATTGCTCATGGAAAAGCACTGTGATTGGTGTTTACTTTTTGGCGACCTCTAAAGTGTAGCTGCGCAGGGTGCCAGTGGTGTAGTGGTATCATGCATGATTCCCATTCTTGTGAACCGGGTTCGATTCCCGGCTGGCGCACAGACATGGAATGTAGAGAGTTCTTTTCTTTCTCCGAACGTCACGCTCTTATGCGCTGAGCTCTTGCCAACATGGTTATGTGCAAAAGAAGCATGGCTTCAGCATATATTTGAAAACTAGACTATAGTCGAGAAGACCTTCAAAGTCTGCACTATGCAAAGCAAAAGTGGCCCAGTGGCCTAATGGATAAGGCATCAGCCTTCGGAGCTGAGGATTGTGGGTTCGAGTCCCATCTGGGTCATACATTGGAGACTAAAGAGTACATTCTCATTCTTTGGCTTGCCTGCAGACTTCCTCTGTCTTCTTTCTTTAGACCCTTTGTAAAGCTAAGTCTGCAAACAAGCTGAGTGTGAAAGCATACAACAATGAGCCATAGAGAAGAACCTTAGACGTCAACCCATGCAGAACAGTACAACATTGTTGACCTCTACATGGCATGCTTGTCTGAGAAGCGAAGAGGAATGAAAAGCATGATGTACTGTCTCACGTGGTTATTGAGCAAATCAAGGACAGGTCCATGGAAAAATGAAACAGTAGCTGAAAATGTGATCTGGCTTGAAAAGATGTGTAAATTGCTCATGGAAAAGCACTGTGATTGGTGTTTACTTTTTGGCGACCTCTAAAGTTTAGCTGCGCAGGGTGCCAGTGGTGTAGTGGTATCATGCAAGATTCCCATTCTTGTGAACCGGGTTCGATTCCCGGCTGGCGCACAGACAAGGAATGTAGAGAGTACTTTTCTTTCTCCGAACGTCACGCTCTTATGCGCTGAGCTCTTGCCAACATGGTTATGTGGCAAAGAAGCATGGCTTCAGCATATATTTGAAAACTAGTCTATAGTCGAGAAGACCTTCAAAGTCTGCACTATGCAAAGCAAAAGTGGCCCAGTGGCCTAATGGATAAGGCATCAGCCTTCGGAGCTGAGGATTGTGGGTTCGAGTCCCATCTGGGTCATACATTGGAGACTAAAGAGTACATTCTCATTCTTTGGCTTGCCTGCAGACTTCCTCTGTCTTCTTTCTTTAGACCCTTTGTAAAGCTAAGTCTGCAAACAAGCTGAGTGTGAAAGCATACAACAATGAGCCATAGAGAAGAACCTTAGACGTCAACCCATGCAGAACAGTACAACATTGTTGACCTCTACATGGCATGTTTGTCTGAGAAGCGAAGAGGAATGAAAAGCATGATGTACTGTCTCACGTGGTTATTGAGCAAATCAAGGACAGGTCCATGGAAAAATGAAACAGTAGCTGAAAATGTGATCTGGCTTGAAAAGATGTGTAAATTGCTCATGGAAAAGCACTGTGATTGGTGTTTACTTTTTGGCGACCTCTAAAGAGTAGCTGCGCAGGGTGCCAGTGGTGTAGTGGTATCATGCAAGATTCCCATTCTTGTGAACCGGGTTCGATTCCCGGCTGGCGCACAGACAAGGAATGTAGAGAGTACTTTTCTTTCTCCGAACGTCACGCTCTTATGCGCTGAGCTCTTGCCAACATGGTTATGTGCAAAAGAAGCATGGCTTCAGCATATATTTGAAAACTAGTCTATAGTCGAGAAGACCTTCAAAGTCTGCACTATGCAAAGCAAAAGTGGCCCAGTGGCCTAATGGATAAGGCATCAGCCTTCGGAGCTGAGGATTGTGGGTTCGAGTCCCATCTGGGTCATACATTGGAGACTAAACAGTACATTCTCATTCTTTGGCTTGCCTGCAGACTTCCTCTATCTTCTTTCTTTAGACCCTTTGTAAAGGTAAGTCTGCAAACAAGCTGAGTGTGAAAGCATACAACAATGAGCCATAGAGAAGAACCTTAGACGTCAACCCATGCAGAACAGTACAACATTGTTGACCTCTACATGGCATGTTTGTCTGAGAAGCGAAGAGGAATGAAAAGCATGATGTACTGTCTCACGTGGTTATTGAGCAAATCAAGGACAGGTCCATGGAAAAATGAAACAGTAGCTGAAAATGTGATCTGGCTTGAAAAGATGTGTAAATTGCTCATGGAAAAGCACTGTGATTGGTGTTTACTTTTTGGCGACCTCTAAAGTTTAGCTGCGCAGGGTGCCAGTGGTGTAGTGGTATCATGCAAGATTCCCATTCTTGTGAACCGGGTTCGATTCCCGGCTGGCGCACAGACAAGGAATGTAGAGAGTACTTTTCTTTCTCCGAACGTCACGCTCTTATGCGCTGAGCTCTTGCCAACATGGTTATGTGGCAAAGAAGCATGGCTTCAGCATATATTTGAAAACTAGTCTATAGTCGAGAAGACCTTCAAAGTCTGCACTATGCAAAGCAAAAGTGGCCTAGTGGCCTAATGGATAAGGCATCAGCCTTCGGAGCTGAGGATTGTGGGTTCGAGTCCCATCTGGGTCATACATTGGAGACTAAAGAGTACATTCTCATTCTTTGGCTTGCCTGCAGACTTCCTCTATCTTCTTTCTTTAGACCCTTTGTAAAGGTAAGTCTGCAAACAAGCTGAGTGTGAAAGCATACAACAATGAGCCATAGAGAAGAACCTTAGACGTCAACCCATGCAGAACAGTACAACATTGTTGACCTCTACATGGCATGTTTGTCTGAGAAGCGAAGAGGAATGAAAAGCATGATGTACTGTCTCACGTGGTTATTGAGCAAATCAAGGACAGGTCCATGGAAAAATGAAACAGTAGCTGAAAATGTGATCTGGCTTGAAAAGATGTGTAAATTGCTCATGGAAAAGCACTGTGATTGGTGTTTACTTTTTGGCGACCTCTAAAGTTTAGCTGCGCAGGGTGCCAGTGGTGTAGTGGTATCATGCAAGATTCCCATTCTTGTGAACCGGGTTCGATTCCCGGCTGGCGCACAGACAAGGAATGTAGAGAGTACTTTTCTTTCTCCGAACGTCACGCTCTTATGCGCTGAGCTCTTGCCAACATGGTTATGTGCAAAAGAAGCATGGCTTCAGCATATATTTGAAAACTAGTCTATAGTCGAGAAGACCTTCAAAGTCTGCACTATGCAAAGCAAAAGTGGCCCAGTGGCCTAATGGATAAGGCATCAGCCTTCGGAGCTGAGGATTGTGGGTTCGAGTCCCATCTGGGTCATACATTGGAGACTAAACAGTACATTCTCATTCTTTGGCTTGCCTGCAGACTTCCTCTATCTTCTTTCTTTAGACCCTTTGTAAAGGTAAGTCTGCAAACAAGCTAAGTGTGAAAGCATACAACAATGAGCCATAGAGAAGAACCTTAGACGTCAACCCATGCAGAACAGTACAACATTGTTGACCTCTACATGGCATGTTTGTCTGAGAAGCGAAGAGGAATGAAAAGCATGATGTACTGTCTCACGTGGTTATTGAGCAAATCAAGGACAGGTCCATGGAAAAATGAAACAGTAGCTGAAAATGTGAGCTGGCTTGAAAAGATGTGTAAATTGCTCATGGAAAAGCACTGTGATTGGTGTTTACTTTTTGGCGACCTCTAAAGTGTAGCTGCGCAGGGTGCCAGTGGTGTAGTGGTATCATGCAAGATTCCCATTCTTGTGAACCGGGTTCGATTCCCGGCTGGCGCACAGACAAGGAATGTAGAGAGTTCTTTTCTTTCTCCGAACGTCACGCTCTTATGCGCTGAGCTCTTGCCAACATGGTTATGTGCAAAAGAAGCATGGCTTCAGCATATATTTGAAAACTAGTCTATAGTCGAGAAGACCTTCAAAGTCTGCACTATGCAAAGCAAAAGTGGCCCAGTGGTCTAATGGATAAGGCATCAGCCTTCGGAGCTGAGGATTGTGGGTTCGAGTCCCATCTGGGTCATACATTGGAGACTAAAGAGTACATTCTCATTCTTTGGCTTGCCTGCAGACTTCCTCTGTCTTCTTTCTTTAGACCCTTTGTAAAGGTAAGTCTGCAAACAAGCTGACTGTGAAAGCATACAACAATGAGCCATAGAGAAGAACCTTAGACGTCAACCCATGCAGAACAGTACAACATTGTTGTCCTCTACATGGCATGTTTGTCTGAGAAGCGAAGAGGAATGAAAAGCATGATGTACTGTCTCACGTGGTTATTGAGCAAATCAAGGACAGGTCCATGGAAAAATGAAACAGTAGCTGAAAATGTGATCTGGCTTGAAAAGATGTGTAAATTGCTCATGGAAAAGCACTGTGATTGGTGTTTACTTTTTGGCGACCTCTAAAGTGTAGCTGCGCAGGGTGCCAGTGGTGTAGTGGTATCATGCATGATTCCCATTCTTGTGAACCGGGTTCGATTCCCGGCTGGCGCACAGACATGGAATGTAGAGAGTTCTTTTCTTTCTCCGAACGTCACGCTCTTATGCGCTGAGCTCTTGCCAACATGGTTATGTGCAAAAGAAGCATGGCTTCAGCATATATTTGAAAACTAGACTATAGTCGAGAAGACCTTCAAAGTCTGCACTATGCAAAGCAAAAGTGGCCCAGTGGCCTAATGGATAAGGCATCAGCCTTCGGAGCTGAGGATTGTGGGTTCGAGTCCCATCTGGGTCATACATTGGAGACTAAAGAGTACATTCTCATTCTTTGGCTTGCCTGCAGACTTCCTCTGTCTTCTTTCTTTAGACCCTTTGTAAAGCTAAGTCTGCAAACAAGCTGAGTGTGAAAGCATACAACAATGAGCCATAGAGAAGAACCTTAGACGTCAACCCATGCAGAACAGTACAACATTGTTGACCTCTACATGGCATGCTTGTCTGAGAAGCGAAGAGGAATGAAAAGCATGATGTACTGTCTCACGTGGTTATTGAGCAAATCAAGGACAGGTCCATGGAAAAATGAAACAGTAGCTGAAAATGTGATCTGGCTTGAAAAGATGTGTAAATTGCTCATGGAAAAGCACTGTGATTGGTGTTTACTTTTTGGCGACCTCTAAAGTTTAGCTGCGCAGGGTGCCAGTGGTGTAGTGGTATCATGCAAGATTCCCATTCTTGTGAACCGGGTTCGATTCCCGGCTGGCGCACAGACAAGGAATGTAGAGAGTACTTTTCTTTCTCCGAACGTCACGCTCTTATGCGCTGAGCTCTTGCCAACATGGTTATGTGGCAAAGAAGCATGGCTTCAGCATATATTTGAAAACTAGTCTATAGTCGAGAAGACCTTCAAAGTCTGCACTATGCAAAGCAAAAGTGGCCCAGTGGCCTAATGGATAAGGCATCAGCCTTCGGAGCTGAGGATTGTGGGTTCGAGTCCCATCTGGGTCATACATTGGAGACTAAAGAGTACATTCTCATTCTTTGGCTTGCCTGCAGACTTCCTCTGTCTTCTTTCTTTAGACCCTTTGTAAAGCTAAGTCTGCAAACAAGCTGAGTGTGAAAGCATACAACAATGAGCCATAGAGAAGAACCTTAGACGTCAACCCATGCAGAACAGTACAACATTGTTGACCTCTACATGGCATGTTTGTCTGAGAAGCGAAGAGGAATGAAAAGCATGATGTACTGTCTCACGTGGTTATTGAGCAAATCAAGGACAGGTCCATGGAAAAATGAAACAGTAGCTGAAAATGTGATCTGGCTTGAAAAGATGTGTAAATTGCTCATGGAAAAGCACTGTGATTGGTGTTTACTTTTTGGCGACCTCTAAAGAGTAGCTGCGCAGGGTGCCAGTGGTGTAGTGGTATCATGCAAGATTCCCATTCTTGTGAACCGGGTTCGATTCCCGGCTGGCGCACAGACAAGGAATGTAGAGAGTACTTTTCTTTCTCCGAACGTCACGCTCTTATGCGCTGAGCTCTTGCCAACATGGTTATGTGCAAAAGAAGCATGGCTTCAGCATATATTTGAAAACTAGTCTATAGTCGAGAAGACCTTCAAAGTCTGCACTATGCAAAGCAAAAGTGGCCCAGTGGCCTAATGGATAAGGCATCAGCCTTCGGAGCTGAGGATTGTGGGTTCGAGTCCCATCTGGGTCATACATTGGAGACTAAACAGTACATTCTCATTCTTTGGCTTGCCTGCAGACTTCCTCTATCTTCTTTCTTTAGACCCTTTGTAAAGGTAAGTCTGCAAACAAGCTGAGTGTGAAAGCATACAACAATGAGCCATAGAGAAGAACCTTAGACGTCAACCCATGCAGAACAGTACAACATTGTTGACCTCTACATGGCATGTTTGTCTGAGAAGCGAAGAGGAATGAAAAGCATGATGTACTGTCTCACGTGGTTATTGAGCAAATCAAGGACAGGTCCATGGAAAAATGAAACAGTAGCTGAAAATGTGATCTGGCTTGAAAAGATGTGTAAATTGCTCATGGAAAAGCACTGTGATTGGTGTTTACTTTTTGGCGACCTCTAAAGTTTAGCTGCGCAGGGTGCCAGTGGTGTAGTGGTATCATGCAAGATTCCCATTCTTGTGAACCGGGTTCGATTCCCGGCTGGCGCACAGACAAGGAATGTAGAGAGTACTTTTCTTTCTCCGAACGTCACGCTCTTATGCGCTGAGCTCTTGCCAACATGGTTATGTGGCAAAGAAGCATGGCTTCAGCATATATTTGAAAACTAGTCTATAGTCGAGAAGACCTTCAAAGTCTGCACTATGCAAAGCAAAAGTGGCCTAGTGGCCTAATGGATAAGGCATCAGCCTTCGGAGCTGAGGATTGTGGGTTCGAGTCCCATCTGGGTCATACATTGGAGACTAAAGAGTACATTCTCATTCTTTGGCTTGCCTGCAGACTTCCTCTATCTTCTTTCTTTAGACCCTTTGTAAAGGTAAGTCTGCAAACAAGCTGAGTGTGAAAGCATACAACAATGAGCCATAGAGAAGAACCTTAGACGTCAACCCATGCAGAACAGTACAACATTGTTGACCTCTACATGGCATGTTTGTCTGAGAAGCGAAGAGGAATGAAAAGCATGATGTACTGTCTCACGTGGTTATTGAGCAAATCAAGGACAGGTCCATGGAAAAATGAAACAGTAGCTGAAAATGTGATCTGGCTTGAAAAGATGTGTAAATTGCTCATGGAAAAGCACTGTGATTGGTGTTTACTTTTTGGCGACCTCTAAAGTTTAGCTGCGCAGGGTGCCAGTGGTGTAGTGGTATCATGCAAGATTCCCATTCTTGTGAACCGGGTTCGATTCCCGGCTGGCGCACAGACAAGGAATGTAGAGAGTACTTTTCTTTCTCCGAACGTCACGCTCTTATGCGCTGAGCTCTTGCCAACATGGTTATGTGCAAAAGAAGCATGGCTTCAGCATATATTTGAAAACTAGTCTATAGTCGAGAAGACCTTCAAAGTCTGCACTATGCAAAGCAAAAGTGGCCCAGTGGCCTAATGGATAAGGCATCAGCCTTCGGAGCTGAGGATTGTGGGTTCGAGTCCCATCTGGGTCATACATTGGAGACTAAACAGTACATTCTCATTCTTTGGCTTGCCTGCAGACTTCCTCTATCTTCTTTCTTTAGACCCTTTGTAAAGGTAAGTCTGCAAACAAGCTAAGTGTGAAAGCATACAACAATGAGCCATAGAGAAGAACCTTAGACGTCAACCCATGCAGAACAGTACAACATTGTTGACCTCTACATGGCATGTTTGTCTGAGAAGCGAAGAGGAATGAAAAGCATGATGTACTGTCTCACGTGGTTATTGAGCAAATCAAGGACAGGTCCATGGAAAAATGAAACAGTAGCTGAAAATGTGAGCTGGCTTGAAAAGATGTGTAAATTGCTCATGGAAAAGCACTGTGATTGGTGTTTACTTTTTGGCGACCTCTAAAGTGTAGCTGCGCAGGGTGCCAGTGGTGTAGTGGTATCATGCAAGATTCCCATTCTTGTGAACCGGGTTCGATTCCCGGCTGGCGCACAGACAAGGAATGTAGAGAGTACTTTTCTTTCTCCGAACGTCACGCTCTTATGCGCTGAGCTCTTGCCAACATGGTTATGTGGCAAAGAAGCATGGCTTCAGCATATATTTGAAAACTAGTCTATAGTCGAGACGACCTTCAAAGTCTGCACTATGCAAAGCAAAAGTGGCCCAGTGGCCTAATGGATAAGGCATCAGCCTTCGGAGCTGAGGATTGTGGGTTCGAGTCCCATCTGGGTCATACATTGGAGACTAAACAGTACATTCTCATTCTTTGACTTGCCTGCAGACTTCCTCTATCTTCTTTCTTTAGACCCTTTGTAAAGGTAAGTCTGCAAACAAGCTAAGTGTGAAAGCATACAACAATGAGCCATAGAGAAGAACCTTAGACGTCAACCCATGCAGAACAGTACAACATTGTTGACCTCTACATGGCATGTTTGTCTGAGAAGCGAAGAGGAATGAAAAGCATGATGTACTGTCTCACGTGGTTATTGAGCAAATCAAGGACAGGTCCATGGAAAAATGAAACAGTAGCTGAAAATGTGATCTGGCTTGAAAAGATGTGTAAATTGCTCATGGAAAAGCACTGTGATTGGTGTTTACTTTTTGGCGACCTCTAAAGAGTAGCTGCGCAGGCTGCCAGTGGTGTAGTGGTATCATGCAAGATTCCCATTCTTGTGAACCGGGTTTGATTCCCGGCTGGCGCACAGACAAGGAATGTAGAGAGTTCTTTTCTTTCTCCGAACGTCACGCTCTTATGCGCTGAGCTCTTGCCAACATGGTTATGTGGCAAAGAAGCATGGCTTCAGCATATATTTGAAAACTAGTCTATAGTCGAGAAGACCTTCAAAGTCTGCACTATGCAAAGCAAAAGTGTCCCAGTGGCCTAATGGATAAGGCATCAGCCTTCGGAGCTGAGGATTGTGGGTTCGAGTCCCATCTGGGTCATACATTGGAGACTAAACAGTACATTCTCATTCTTTGGCTTGCCTGCAGACTTCCTCTATCTTCTTTCTTTAGACCCTTTGTAAAGGTAAGTCTGCAAACAAGCTGAGTGTGAAAGCATACAACAATGAGCCATAGAGAAGAACCTTAGACGTCAACCCATGCAGAACAGTACAACATTGTTGACCTCTACATGGCATGTTTGTCTGAGAAGCGAAGAGGAATGAAAAGCATGATGTACTGTCTCACGTGGTTATTGAGCAAATCAAGGACAGGTCCATGGAAAAATGAAACAGTAGCTGAAAATGTGATCTGGCTTGAAAAGATGTGTAAATTGCTCATGGAAAAGCACTGTGATTGGTGTTTACTTTTTGGCGACCTCTAAAGTTTAGCTGCGCAGGGTGCCAGTGGTGTAGTGGTATCATGCAAGATTCCCATTCTTGTGAACCGGGTTCGATTCCCGGCTGGCGCACAGACAAGGAATGTAGAGAGTACTTTTCTTTCTCCAAACGTCACGCTCTTATGCGCTGAGCTCTTGCCAACATGGTTATGTGGCAAAGAAGCATGGCTTCAGCATATATTTGAAAACTAGTCTATAGTCGAGAAGACCTTCAAAGTCTGCACTATGCAAAGCAAAAGTGGCCCAGTGGCCTAATGGATAAGGCATCAGCCTTCGGAGCTGAGGATTGTGGGTTCGAGTCCCATCTGGGTCATACATTGGAGACTAAACAGTACATTCTCATTCTTTGGCTTGCCTGCAGACTTCCTCTATCTTCTTTCTTTAGACCCTTTGTAAAGGTAAGTCTGCAAACAAGCTGAGTGTGAAAGCATACAACAATGAGCCATAGAGAAGAACCTTAGACGTCAACCCATGCAGAACAGTACAACATTGTTGACCTCTACATGGCATGTTTGTCTGAGAAGCGAAGAGGAATGAAAAGCATGATGTACTGTCTCACGTGGTTATTGAGCAAATCAAGGACAGGTCCATGGAAAAATGAAACAGTAGCTGAAAATGTGATCTGGCTTGAAAAGATGTGTAAATTGCTCATGGAAAAGCACTGTGATTGGTGTTTACTTTTTGGCGACCTCTAAAGTTTAGCTGCGCAGGGTGCCAGTGGTGTAGTGGTATCATGCAAGATTCCCATTCTTGTGAACCGAGTTCGATTCCCGGCTGGCGCACAGACAAGGAATGTAGAGAGTACTTTTCTTTCTCCGAACGTCACGCTCTTATGCGCTGAGCTCTTGCCAACATGGTTATGTGCAAAAGAAGCATGGCTTCAGCATATATTTGAAAACTAGTCTATAGTCGAGAAGACCTTCAAAGTCTGCACTATGCAAATCAAAAGTGGCCCAGTGGCCTAATGGATAAGGCTTCACCCTTCGGAGCTGAGGATTGTGGGTTCGAGTCCCATCTGGGTCATACATTGGAGACTAAACAGTACATTCTCATTCTTTGGCTTGCCTGCAGACTTCCTCTATCTTCTTTCTTTAGACCCTTTGTAAAGGTAAGTCTGCAAACAAGCTAAGTGTGAAAGCATACAACAATGAGCCATAGAGAAGAACCTTAGACGTCAACCCATGCAGAACAGTACAACATTGTTGACCTCTACATGGCATGTTTGTCTGAGAAGCGAAGAGGAATGAAAAGCATGATGTACTGTCTCACGTGGTTATTGAGCAAATCAAGGACAGGTCCATGGAAAAATGAAACAGTAGCTGAAAATGTGATCTGGCTTGAAAAGATGTGTAAATTGCTCATGGAAAAGCACTGTGATTGGTGTTTACTTTTTGGCGACCTCTAAAGTTTAGCTGCGCAGGGTGCCAGTGGTGTAGTGGTATCATGCAAGATTCCCATTCTTGTGAACCGGGTTCGATTCCCGGCTGGCGCACAGACAAGGAATGTAGAGAGTACTTTTCTTTCTCCAAACGTCACGCTCTTATGCGCTGAGCTCTTGCCAACATGGTTATGTGGCAAAGAAGCATGGCTTCAGCATATATTTGAAAACTAGTCTATAGTCGAGAAGACCTTCAAAGTCTGCACTATGCAAAGCAAAAGTGGCCCAGTGGCCTAATGGATAAGGCATCAGCCTTCGGAGCTGAGGATTGTGGGTTCGAGTCCCATCTGGGTCATACATTGGAGACTAAACAGTACATTCTCATTCTTTGGCTTGCCTGCAGACTTCCTCTATCTTCTTTCTTTAGACCCTTTGTAAAGGTAAGTCTGCAAACAAGCTGAGTGTGAAAGCATACAACAATGAGCCATAGAGAAGAACCTTAGACGTCAACCCATGCAGAACAGTACAACATTGTTGACCTCTACATGGCATGTTTGTCTGAGAAGCGAAGAGGAATGAAAAGCATGATGTACTGTCTCACGTGGTTATTGAGCAAATCAAGGACAGGTCCATGGAAAAATGAAACAGTAGCTGAAAATGTGATCTGGCTTGAAAAGATGTGTAAATTGCTCATGGAAAAGCACTGTGATTGGTGTTTACTTTTTGGCGACCTCTAAAGTTTAGCTGCGCAGGGTGCCAGTGGTGTAGTGGTATCATGCAAGATTCCCATTCTTGTGAACCGAGTTCGATTCCCGGCTGGCGCACAGACAAGGAATGTAGAGAGTACTTTTCTTTCTCCGAACGTCACGCTCTTATGCGCTGAGCTCTTGCCAACATGGTTATGTGCAAAAGAAGCATGGCTTCAGCATATATTTGAAAACTAGTCTATAGTCGAGAAGACCTTCAAAGTCTGCACTATGCAAATCAAAAGTGGCCCAGTGGCCTAATGGATAAGGCTTCACCCTTCGGAGCTGAGGATTGTGGGTTCGAGTCCCATCTGGGTCATACATTGGAGACTAAACAGTACATTCTCATTCTTTGGCTTGCCTGCAGACTTCCTCTATCTTCTTTCTTTAGACCCTTTGTAAAGGTAAGTCTGCAAACAAGCTAAGTGTGAAAGCATACAACAATGAGCCATAGAGAAGAACCTTAGACGTCAACCCATGCAGAACAGTACAACATTGTTGACCTCTACATGGCATGTTTGTCTGAGAAGCGAAGAGGAATGAAAAGCATGATGTACTGTCTCACGTGGTTATTGAGCAAATCAAGGACAGGTCCATGGAAAAATGAAACAGTAGCTGAAAATGTGAGCTGGCTTGAAAAGATGTGTAAATTGCTCATGGAAAAGCACTGTGATTGGTGTTTACTTTTTGGCGACCTCTAAAGTGTAGCTGCGCAGGGTGCCAGTGGTGTAGTGGTATCATGCAAGATTCCCATTCTTGTGAACCGGGTTCGATTCCCGGCTGGCGCACAGACAAGGAATGTAGAGAGTACTTTTCTTTCTCCGAACGTCACGCTCTTATGCGCTGAGCTCTTGCCAACATGGTTATGTGGCAAAGAAGCATGGCTTCAGCATATATTTGAAAACTAGTCTATAGTCGAGACGACCTTCAAAGTCTGCACTATGCAAAGCAAAAGTGGCCCAGTGGCCTAATGGATAAGGCATCAGCCTTCGGAGCTGAGGATTGTGGGTTCGAGTCCCATCTGGGTCATACATTGGAGACTAAACAGTACATTCTCATTCTTTGACTTGCCTGCAGACTTCCTCTATCTTCTTTCTTTAGACCCTTTGTAAAGGTAAGTCTGCAAACAAGCTAAGTGTGAAAGCATACAACAATGAGCCATAGAGAAGAACCTTAGACGTCAACCCATGCAGAACAGTACAACATTGTTGACCTCTACATGGCATGTTTGTCTGAGAAGCGAAGAGGAATGAAAAGCATGATGTACTGTCTCACGTGGTTATTGAGCAAATCAAGGACAGGTCCATGGAAAAATGAAACAGTAGCTGAAAATGTGATCTGGCTTGAAAAGATGTGTAAATTGCTCATGGAAAAGCACTGTGATTGGTGTTTACTTTTTGGCGACCTCTAAAGAGTAGCTGCGCAGGCTGCCAGTGGTGTAGTGGTATCATGCAAGATTCCCATTCTTGTGAACCGGGTTTGATTCCCGGCTGGCGCACAGACAAGGAATGTAGAGAGTTCTTTTCTTTCTCCGAACGTCACGCTCTTATGCGCTGAGCTCTTGCCAACATGGTTATGTGGCAAAGAAGCATGGCTTCAGCATATATTTGAAAACTAGTCTATAGTCGAGAAGACCTTCAAAGTCTGCACTATGCAAAGCAAAAGTGTCCCAGTGGCCTAATGGATAAGGCATCAGCCTTCGGAGCTGAGGATTGTGGGTTCGAGTCCCATCTGGGTCATACATTGGAGACTAAACAGTACATTCTCATTCTTTGGCTTGCCTGCAGACTTCCTCTATCTTCTTTCTTTAGACCCTTTGTAAAGGTAAGTCTGCAAACAAGCTGAGTGTGAAAGCATACAACAATGAGCCATAGAGAAGAACCTTAGACGTCAACCCATGCAGAACAGTACAACATTGTTGACCTCTACATGGCATGTTTGTCTGAGAAGCGAAGAGGAATGAAAAGCATGATGTACTGTCTCACGTGGTTATTGAGCAAATCAAGGACAGGTCCATGGAAAAATGAAACAGTAGCTGAAAATGTGATCTGGCTTGAAAAGATGTGTAAATTGCTCATGGAAAAGCACTGTGATTGGTGTTTACTTTTTGGCGACCTCTAAAGTTTAGCTGCGCAGGGTGCCAGTGGTGTAGTGGTATCATGCAAGATTCCCATTCTTGTGAACCGGGTTCGATTCCCGGCTGGCGCACAGACAAGGAATGTAGAGAGTACTTTTCTTTCTCCAAACGTCACGCTCTTATGCGCTGAGCTCTTGCCAACATGGTTATGTGGCAAAGAAGCATGGCTTCAGCATATATTTGAAAACTAGTCTATAGTCGAGAAGACCTTCAAAGTCTGCACTATGCAAAGCAAAAGTGGCCCAGTGGCCTAATGGATAAGGCATCAGCCTTCGGAGCTGAGGATTGTGGGTTCGAGTCCCATCTGGGTCATACATTGGAGACTAAACAGTACATTCTCATTCTTTGGCTTGCCTGCAGACTTCCTCTATCTTCTTTCTTTAGACCCTTTGTAAAGGTAAGTGTGCAAACAAGCTGAGTGTGAAAGCATACAACAATGAGCCATAGAGAAGAACCTTAGACGTCAACCCATGCAGAACAGTACAACATTGTTGACCTCTACATGGCATGTTTGTCTGAGAAGCGAAGAGGAATGAAAAGCATGATGTACTGTCTCACGTGGTTATTGAGCAAATCAAGGACAGGTCCATGGAAAAATGAAACAGTAGCTGAAAATGTGATCTGGCTTGAAAAGATGTGTAAATTGCTCATGGAAAAGCACTGTGATTGGTGTTTACTTTTTGGCGACCTCTAAAGTTTAGCTGCGCAGGGTGCCAGTGGTGTAGTGGTATCATGCAAGATTCCCATTCTTGTGAACCGGGTTCGATTCCCGGCTGGCGCACAGACAAGGAATGTAGAGAGTACTTTTCTTTCTCCGAACGTCACGCTCTTATGCGCTGAGCTCTTGCCAACATGGTTATGTGCAAAAGAAGCATGGCTTCAGCATATATTTGAAAACTAGTCTATAGTCGAGAAGACCTTCAAAGTCTGCACTATGCAAATCAAAAGTGGCCCAGTGGCCTAATGGATAAGGCATCAGCCTTCGGAGCTGAGGATTGTGGGTTCGAGTCCCATCTGGGTCATACATTGGAGACTAAACAGTACATTCTCATTCTTTGGCTTGCCTGCAGACTTCCTCTATCTTCTTTCTTTAGACCCTTTGTAAAGGTAAGTCTGCAAACAAGCTGAGTGTGAAAGCATACAACAATGAGCCATAGAGAAGAACCTTAGACGTCAACCCATGCAGAACAGTACAACATTGTTGACCTCTACATGGCATGTTTGTCTGAGAAGCGAAGAGGAATGAAAAGCATGATGTACTGTCTCACGTGGTTATTGAGCAAATCAAGGACAGGTCCATGGAAAAATGAAACAGTAGCTGAAAATGTGATCTGGCTTGAAAAGATGTGTAAATTGCTCATGGAAAAGCACTGTGATTGGTGTTTACTTTTTGGCGACCTCTAAAGTTTAGCTGCGCAGGGTGCCAGTGGTGTAGTGGTATCATGCAAGATTCCCATTCTTGTGAACCGGGTTCGATTCCCGGCTGGCGCACAGACAAGGAATGTAGAGAGTACTTTTCTTTCTCCGAACGTCACGCTCTTATGCGCTGAGCTCTTGCCAACATGGTTATGTGCAAAAGAAGCATGGCTTCAGCATATATTTGAAAACTAGTCTATAGTCGAGAAGACCTTCAAAGTCTGCACTATGCAAATCAAAAGTGGCCCAGTGGCCTAATGGATAAGGCTTCACCCTTCGGAGCTGAGGATTGTGGGTTCGAGTCCCATCTGGGTCATACATTGGAGACTAAACAGTACATTCTCATTCTTTAGCTTGCCTGCAGACTTCCTCTATCTTCTTTCTTTAGACCCTTTGTAAAGGTATGTCTGCAAACAAGCTGAGTGTGAAAGCATACAACAATGAGCCATAGAGAAGAACCTTAGACGTCAACCCATGCAGAACAGTACAACATTGCTGACCTCTACATGGCATGCTTGTCTGAGAAGCTAAGAGGAATGAAAAGCATGATGTACTGTCTCACGTGGTTATTGAGCAAATCAAGGACAGGTCCATGGAAAAATGAAACAGTAGCTGAAAATGTGATCTGGCTTGAAAAGATGTGTAAATTGCTCATGGAAAAGCACTGTGATTGGTGTTTACTTTTTGGCGACCTCTAAAGAGTAGCTGCGCAGGGTGCCAGTGGTGTAGTGGTATCATGCAAGATTCCCATTCTTGTGAACCGGGTTCGATTCCCGGCTGGCGCACAGACAAGGAATGTAGAGAGTTCTTTTCTTTCTCCGAACGTCACGCTCTTATGCGCTGAGCTCTTGCCAACATGGTTATGTGCAAAAGAAGCATGGCTTCAGCATATATTTGAAAACTAGTCTATAGTCGAGAAGACCTTCAAAGTCTGCACTATGCAAAGCAAAAGTGGCCCAGTGGCCTAATGGATAAGGCATCAGCCTTCGGAGCTGAGGATTGTGGGTTCGAGTCCCATCTGGGTCATACATTGGAGACTAAACAGTACATTCTCATTCTTTGGCTTGCCTGCAGACTTCCTCTATCTTCTTTCTTTAGACCCTTTGTAAAGGTAAGTCTGCAAACAAGCTAAGTGTGAAAGCATACAACAATGAGCCATAGAGAAGAACCTTAGACGTCAACCCATGCAGAACAGTACAACATTGCTGACCTCTACATGGCATGCTTGTCTGAGAAGCTAAGAGGAATGAAAAGCATGATGTACTGTCTCACGTGGTTATTGAGCAAATCAAGGACAGGTCCATGGAAAAATGAAACAGTAGCTGAAAATGTGATCTGGCTTGAAAAGATGTGTAAATTGCTCATGGAAAAGCACTGTGATTGGTGTTTACTTTTTGGCGACCTCTAAAGAGTAGCTGCGCAGGGTGCCAGTGGTGTAGTGGTATCATGCAAGATTCCCATTCTTGTGAACCGGGTTCGATTCCCGGCTGGCGCACAGACAAGGAATGTAGAGAGTTCTTTTCTTTCTCCGAACGTCACGCTCTTATGCGCTGAGCTCTTGCCAACATGGTTATGTGCAAAAGAAGCATGGCTTCAGCATATATTTGAAAACTAGTCTATAGTCGAGAAGACCTTCAAAGTCTGCACTATGCAAAGCAAAAGTGGCCCAGTGGCCTAATGGATAAGGCATCAGCCTTCGGAGCTGAGGATTGTGGGTTCGAGTCCCATCTGGGTCATACATTGGAGACTAAACAGTACATTCTCATTCTTTGGCTTGCCTGCAGACTTCCTCTATCTTCTTTCTTTAGACCCTTTGTAAAGGTAAGTCTGCAAACAAGCTAAGTGTGAAAGCATACAACAATGAGCCATAGAGAAGAACCTTAGACGTCAACCCATGCAGAACAGTACAACATTGTTGACCTCTACATGGCATGTTTGTCTGAGAAGCGAAGAGGAATGAAAAGCATGATGTACTGTCTCACGTGGTTATTGAGCAAATCAAGGACAGGTCCATGGAAAAATGAAACAGTAGCTGAAAATGTGAGCTGGCTTGAAAAGATGTGTAAATTGCTCATGGAAAAGCACTGTGATTGGTGTTTACTTTTTGGCGACCTCTAAAGTGTAGCTGCGCAGGGTGCCAGTGGTGTAGTGGTATCATGCAAGATTCCCATTCTTGTGAACCGGGTTCGATTCCCAGCTGGCGCACAGACAAGGAATGTAGAGAGTACTTTTCTTTCTCCGAACGTCACGCTCTTATGCGCTGAGCTCTTGCCAACATGGTTATGTGCAAAAGAAGCATGGCTTCAGCATATATTTGAAAACTAGTCTATAGTCGAGAAGACCTTCAAAGTCTGCACTATGCAAAGCAAAAGTGGCCCAGTGGCCTAATGGATAAGGCATCAGCCTTCGGAGCTGAGGATTGTGGGTTCGAGTCCCATCTGGGTCATACATTGGAGACTAAACAGTACATTCTCATTCTTTGGCTTGCCTGCAGACTTCCTCTATCTTCTTTCTTTAGACCCTTTGTAAAGGTAAGTCTGCAAACAAGCTCAGTGTGAAAGCATACAACAATGAGCCATAGAGAAGAACCTTAGACGTCAACCCATGCAGAACAGTACAACATTGCTGACCTCTACATGGCATGCTTGTCTGAGAAGCTAAGAGGAATGAAAAGCATGATGTACTGTCTCACGTGGTTATTGAGCAAATCAAGGACAGGTCCATGGAAAAATGAAACAGTAGCTGAAAATGTGATCTGGCTTGAAAAGATGTGTAAATTGCTCATGGAAAAGCACTGTGATTGGTGTTTACTTTTTGGCGACCTCTAAAGTTTAGCTGCGCAGGGTGCCAGTGGTGTAGTGGTATCATGCAAGATTCCCATTCTTGTGAACCGGGTTCGATTCCCGGCTGGCGCACAGACAAGGAATGTAGAGAGTACTTTTCTTTCTCCGAACGTCACGCTCTTATGCGCTGAGCTCTTGCCAACATGGTTATGTGGCAAAGAAGCATGGCTTCAGCATATATTTGAAAACTAGTCTATAGTCGAGAAGACCTTCAAAGTCTGCACTATGCAAAGCAAAAGTGGCCCAGTGGCCTAATGGATAAGGCATCAGCCTTCGGAGCTGAGGATTGTGGGTTCGAGTCCCATCTGGGTCATACATTGGAGACTAAACAGTACATTCTCATTCTTTGGCTTGCCTGCAGACTTCCTCTATCTTCTTTCTTTAGACCCTTTGTAAAGGTAAGTCTGCAAACAAGCTCAGTGTGAAAGCATACAACAATGAGCCATAGAGAAGAACCTTAGACGTCAACCCATGCAGAACAGTACAACATTGCTGACCTCTACATGGCATGCTTGTCTGAGAAGCTAAGAGGAATGAAAAGCATGATGTACTGTCTCACGTGGTTATTGAGCAAATCAAGGACAGGTCCATGGAAAAATGAAACAGTAGCTGAAAATGTGATCTGGCTTGAAAAGATGTGTAAATTGCTCATGGAAAAGCACTGTGATTGGTGTTTACTTTTTGGCGACCTCTAAAGAGTAGCTGCGCAGGGTGCCAGTGGTGTAGTGGTATCATGCAAGATTCCCATTCTTGTGAACCGGGTTCGGTTCCCGGCTGGCGCACAGACAAGGAATGTAGAGAGTTCTTTTCTTTCTCCGAACGTCACGCTCTTATGCGCTGAGCTCTTGCCAACATGGTTATGTGCAAAAGAAGCATGGCTTCAGCATATATTTGAAAACTAGTCTATAGTCGAGAAGACCTTCAAAGTCTGCACTATGCAAAGCAAAAGTGGCCCAGTGGCCTAATGGATAAGGCATCAGCCTTCGGAGCTGAGGATTGTGGGTTCGAGTCCCATCTGGGTCATACATTGGAGACTAAACAGTACATTCTCATTCTTTGGCTTGCCTGCAGACTTCCTCTATCTTCTTTCTTTAGACCCTTTGTAAAGGTAAGTCTGCAAACAAGCTAAGTGTGAAAGCATACAACAATGAGCCATAGAGAAGAACCTTAGACGTCAACCCATGCAGAACAGTACAACATTGTTGACCTCTACATGGCATGTTTGTCTGAGAAGCGAAGAGGAATGAAAAGCATGATGTACTGTCTCACGTGGTTATTGAGCAAATCAAGGACAGGTCCATGGAAAAATGAAACAGTAGCTGAAAATGTGATCTGGCTTGAAAAGATGTGTAAATTGCTCATGGAAAAGCACTGTGATTGGTGTTTACTTTTTGGCGACCTCTAAAGTTTAGCTGCGCAGGGTGCCAGTGGTGTAGTGGTATCATGCAAGATTCCCATTCTTGTGAACCAGGTTCGATTCCCGGCTGGCGCACAGACAAGGAATGTAGAGAGTACTTTTCTTTCTCCGAACGTCACGCTCTTATGCGCTGAGCTCTTGCCAACATGGTTATGTGGCAAAGAAGCATGGCTTCAGCATATATTTGAAAACTAGTCTATAGTCGAGAAGACCTTCAAAGTCTGCACTATGCAAAGCAAAAGTGGCCCAGTGGCCTAATGGATAAGGCATCAGCCTTCGGAGCTGAGGATTGTGGGTTCGAGTCCCATCTGGGTCATACATTGGAGACTAAACAGTACATTCTCATTCTTTGGCTTGCCTGCAGACTTCCTCTATCTTCTTTCTTTAGACCCTTTGTAAAGGTAAGTCTGCAAACAAGCTAAGTGTGAAAGCATACAACAATGAGCCATAGAGAAGAACCTTAGACGTCAACCCATGCAGAACAGTACAACATTGTTGACCTCTACATGGCATGTTTGTCTGAGAAGCGAAGAGGAATGAAAAGCATGATGTACTGTCTCACGTGGTTATTGAGCAAATCAAGGACAGGTCCATGGAAAAATGAAACAGTAGCTGAAAATGTGATCTGGCTTGAAAAGATGTGTAAATTGCTCATGGAAAAGCACTGTGATTGGTGTTTACTTTTTGGCGACCTCTAAAGTTTAGCTGCGCAGGGTGCCAGTGGTGTAGTGGTATCATGCAAGATTCCCATTCTTGTGAACCGGGTTCGATTCCCGGCTGGCGCACAGACAAGGAATGTAGAGAGTACTTTTCTTTCTCCGAACGTCACGCTCTTATGCGCTGAGCTCTTGCCAACATGGTTATGTGGCAAAGAAGCATGGCTTCAGCATATATTTGAAAACTAGTCTATAGTCGAGAAGACCTTCAAAGTCTGCACTATGCAAAGCAAAAGTGGCCCAGTGGCCTAATGGATAAGGCATCAGCCTTCGGAGCTGAGGATTGTGGGTTCGAGTCCCATCTGGGTCATACATTGGAGACTAAACAGTACATTCTCATTCTTTGGCTTGCCTGCAGACTTCCTCTATCTTCTTTCTTTAGACCCTTTGTAAAGGTAAGTCTGCAAACAAGCTAAGTGTGAAAGCATACAACAATGAGCCATAGAGAAGAACCTTAGACGTCAACCCATGCAGAACAGTACAACATTGTTGACCTCTACATGGCATGTTTGTCTGAGAAGCGAAGAGGAATGAAAAGCATGATGTACTGTCTCACGTGGTTATTGAGCAAATCAAGGACAGGTCCATGGAAAAATGAAACAGTAGCTGAAAATGTGATCTGGCTTGAAAAGATGTGTAAATTGCTCATGGAAAAGCACTGTGATTGGTGTTTACTTTTTGGCGACCTCTAAAGTTTAGCTGCGCAGGGTGCCAGTGGTGTAGTGGTATCATGCAAGATTCCCATTCTTGTGAACCGGGTTCGATTCCCGGCTGGCGCACAGACAAGGAATGTAGAGAGTACTTTTCTTTCTCCGAACGTCACGCTCTTATGCGCTGAGCTCTTGCCAACATGGTTATGTGGCAAAGAAGCATGGCTTCAGCATATATTTGAAAACTAGTCTATAGTCGAGAAGACCTTCAAAGTCTGCACTATGCAAAGCAAAAGTGGCCCAGTGGCCTAATGGATAAGGCATCAGCCTTCGGAGCTGAGGATTGTGGGTTCGAGTCCCATCTGGGTCATACATTGGAGACTAAACAGTACATTCTCATTCTTTGGCTTGCCTGCAGACTTCCTCTATCTTCTTTCTTTAGACCCTTTGTAAAGGTAAGTCTGCAAACAAGCTCAGTGTGAAAGCATACAACAATGAGCCATAGAGAAGAACCTTAGACGTCAACCCATGCAGAACAGTACAACATTGCTGACCTCTACATGGCATGCTTGTCTGAGAAGCTAAGAGGAATGAAAAGCATGATGTACTGTCTCACGTGGTTATTGAGCAAATCAAGGACAGGTCCATGGAAAAATGAAACAGTAGCTGAAAATGTGATCTGGCTTGAAAAGATGTGTAAATTGCTCATGGAAAAGCACTGTGATTGGTGTTTACTTTTTGGCGACCTCTAAAGAGTAGCTGCGCAGGGTGCCAGTGGTGTAGTGGTATCATGCAAGATTCCCATTCTTGTGAACCGGGTTCGGTTCCCGGCTGGCGCACAGACAAGGAATGTAGAGAGTTCTTTTCTTTCTCCGAACGTCACGCTCTTATGCGCTGAGCTCTTGCCAACATGGTTATGTGCAAAAGAAGCATGGCTTCAGCATATATTTGAAAACTAGTCTATAGTCGAGAAGACCTTCAAAGTCTGCACTATGCAAAGCAAAAGTGGCCCAGTGGCCTAATGGATAAGGCATCAGCCTTCGGAGCTGAGGATTGTGGGTTCGAGTCCCATCTGGGTCATACATTGGAGACTAAACAGTACATTCTCATTCTTTGGCTTGCCTGCAGACTTCCTCTATCTTCTTTCTTTAGACCCTTTGTAAAGGTAAGTCTGCAAACAAGCTAAGTGTGAAAGCATACAACAATGAGCCATAGAGAAGAACCTTAGACGTCAACCCATGCAGAACAGTACAACATTGTTGACCTCTACATGGCATGTTTGTCTGAGAAGCGAAGAGGAATGAAAAGCATGATGTACTGTCTCACGTGGTTATTGAGCAAATCAAGGACAGGTCCATGGAAAAATGAAACAGTAGCTGAAAATGTGATCTGGCTTGAAAAGATGTGTAAATTGCTCATGGAAAAGCACTGTGATTGGTGTTTACTTTTTGGCGACCTCTAAAGTTTAGCTGCGCAGGGTGCCAGTGGTGTAGTGGTATCATGCAAGATTCCCATTCTTGTGAACCAGGTTCGATTCCCGGCTGGCGCACAGACAAGGAATGTAGAGAGTACTTTTCTTTCTCCGAACGTCACGCTCTTATGCGCTGAGCTCTTGCCAACATGGTTATGTGGCAAAGAAGCATGGCTTCAGCATATATTTGAAAACTAGTCTATAGTCGAGAAGACCTTCAAAGTCTGCACTATGCAAAGCAAAAGTGGCCCAATGGCCTAATGGATAAGGCATCAGCCTTCGGAGCTGAGGATTGTGGGTTCGAGTCCCATCTGGGTCATACATTGGAGACTAAACAGTACATTCTCATTCTTTGGCTTGCCTGCAGACTTCCTCTATCTTCTTTCTTTAGACCCTTTGTAAAGGTAAGTCTGCAAACAAGCTAAGTGTGAAAGCATACAACAATGAGCCATAGAGAAGAACCTTAGACGTCAACCCATGCAGAACAGTACAACATTGTTGACCTCTACATGGCATGTTTGTCTGAGAAGCGAAGAGGAATGAAAAGCATGATGTACTGTCTCACGTGGTTATTGAGCAAATCAAGGACAGGTCCATGGAAAAATGAAACAGTAGCTGAAAATGTGATCTGGCTTGAAAAGATGTGTAAATTGCTCATGGAAAAGCACTGTGATTGGTGTTTACTTTTTGGCGACCTCTAAAGTTTAGCTGCGCAGGGTGCCAGTGGTGTAGTGGTATCATGCAAGATTCCCATTCTTGTGAACCGGGTTCGATTCCCGGCTGGCGCACAGACAAGGAATGTAGAGAGTACTTTTCTTTCTCCGAACGTCACGCTCTTATGCGCTGAGCTCTTGCCAACATGGTTATGTGGCAAAGAAGCATGGCTTCAGCATATATTTGAAAACTAGTCTATAGTCGAGAAGACCTTCAAAGTCTGCACTATGCAAAGCAAAAGTGGCCCAGTGGCCTAATGGATAAGGCATCAGCCTTCGGAGCTGAGGATTGTGGGTTCGAGTCCCATCTGGGTCATACATTGGAGACTAAACAGTACATTCTCATTCTTTGGCTTGCCTGCAGACTTCCTCTATCTTCTTTCTTTAGACCCTTTGTAAAGGTAAGTCTGCAAACAAGCTCAGTGTGAAAGCATACAACAATGAGCCATAGAGAAGAACCTTAGACGTCAACCCATGCAGAACAGTACAACATTGCTGACCTCTACATGGCATGCTTGTCTGAGAAGCTAAGAGGAATGAAAAGCATGATGTACTGTCTCACGTGGTTATTGAGCAAATCAAGGACAGGTCCATGGAAAAATGAAACAGTAGCTGAAAATGTGATCTGGCTTGAAAAGATGTGTAAATTGCTCATGGAAAAGCACTGTGATTGGTGTTTACTTTTTGGCGACCTCTAAAGTTTAGCTGCGCAGGGTGCCAGTGGTGTAGTGGTATCATGCAAGATTCCCATTCTTGTGAACCGGGTTCGATTCCCGGCTGGCGCACAGACAAGGAATGTAGAGAGTACTTTTCTTTCTCCGAACGTCACGCTCTTATGCGCTGAGCTCTTGCCAACATGGTTATGTGGCAAAGAAGCATGGCTTCAGCATATATTTGAAAACTAGTCTATAGTCGAGAAGACCTTCAAAGTCTGCACTATGCAAAGCAAAAGTGGCCCAGTGGCCTAATGGATAAGGCATCAGCCTTCGGAGCTGAGGATTGTGGGTTCGAGTCCCATCTGGGTCATACATTGGAGACTAAACAGTACATTCTCATTCTTTGGCTTGCCTGCAGACTTCCTCTATCTTCTTTCTTTAGACCCTTTGTAAAGGTAAGTCTGCAAACAAGCTCAGTGTGAAAGCATACAACAATGAGCCATAGAGAAGAACCTTAGACGTCAACCCATGCAGAACAGTACAACATTGCTGACCTCTACATGGCATGCTTGTCTGAGAAGCTAAGAGGAATGAAAAGCATGATGTACTGTCTCACGTGGTTATTGAGCAAATCAAGGACAGGTCCATGGAAAAATGAAACAGTAGCTGAAAATGTGATCTGGCTTGAAAAGATGTGTAAATTGCTCATGGAAAAGCACTGTGATTGGTGTTTACTTTTTGGCGACCTCTAAAGTTTAGCTGCGCAGGGTGCCAGTGGTGTAGTGGTATCATGCAAGATTCCCATTCTTGTGAACCGGGTTCGATTCCCGGCTGGCGCACAGACAAGGAATGTAGAGAGTACTTTTCTTTCTCCGAACGTCACGCTCTTATGCGCTGAGCTCTTGCCAACATGGTTATGTGGCAAAGAAGCATGGCTTCAGCATATATTTGAAAACTAGTCTATAGTCGAGAAGACCTTCAAAGTCTGCACTATGCAAAGCAAAAGTAGCCCAGTGGCCTAATGGATAAGGCATCAGCCTTCGGAGCTGAGGATTGTGGGTTCGAGTCCCATCTGGGTCATACATTGGAGACTAAACAGTACATTCTCATTCTTTGGCTTGCCTGCAGACTTCCTCTATCTTCTTTCTTTAGACCCTTTGTAAAGGTAAGTCTGCAAACAAGCTGAGTGTGAAAGCATACAACAATGAGCCATAGAGAAGAACCTTAGACGTCAACCCATGCAGAACAGTACAACATTGCTGACCTCTACATGGCATGCTTGTCTGAGAAGCTAAGAGGAATGAAAAGCATGATGTACTGTCTCACGTGGTTATTGAGCAAATCAAGGACAGGTCCATGGAAAAATGAAACAGTAGCTGAAAATGTGATCTGGCTTGAAAAGATGTGTAAATTGCTCATGGAAAAGCACTGTGATTGGTGTTTACTTTTTGGCGACCTCTAAAGAGTAGCTGCGCAGGGTGCCAGTGGTGTAGTGGTATCATGCAAGATTCCCATTCTTGTGAACCGGGTTCGGTTCCCGGCTGGCGCACAGACAAGGAATGTAGAGAGTTCTTTTCTTTCTCCGAACGTCACGCTCTTATGCGCTGAGCTCTTGCCAACATGGTTATGTGCAAAAGAAGCATGGCTTCAGCATATATTTGAAAACTAGTCTATAGTCGAGAAGACCTTCAAAGTCTGCACTATGCAAAGCAAAAGTGGCCCAGTGGCCTAATGGATAAGGCATCAGCCTTCGGAGCTGAGGATTGTGGGTTCGAGTCCCATCTGGGTCATACATTGGAGACTAAACAGTACATTCTCATTCTTTGGCTTGCCTGCAGACTTCCTCTATCTTCTTTCTTTAGACCCTTTGTAAAGGTAAGTCTGCAAACAAGCTAAGTGTGAAAGCATACAACAATGAGCCATAGAGAAGAACCTTAGACGTCAACCCATGCAGAACAGTACAACATTGTTGACCTCTACATGGCATGTTTGTCTGAGAAGCGAAGAGGAATGAAAAGCATGATGTACTGTCTCACGTGGTTATTGAGCAAATCAAGGACAGGTCCATGGAAAAATGAAACAGTAGCTGAAAATGTGATCTGGCTTGAAAAGATGTGTAAATTGCTCATGGAAAAGCACTGTGATTGGTGTTTACTTTTTGGCGACCTCTAAAGTTTAGCTGCGCAGGGTGCCAGTGGTGTAGTGGTATCATGCAAGTTTCCCATTCTTGTGAACCGGGTTCGATTCCCGGCTGGCGCACAGACAAGGAATGTAGAGAGTACTTTTCTTTCTCCGAACGTCACGCTCTTATGCGCTGAGCTCTTGCCAACATGGTTATGTGGCAAAGAAGCATGGCTTCAGCATATATTTGAAAACTAGTCTATAGTCGAGAAGACCTTCAAAGTCTGCACTATGCAAAGCAAAAGTGGCCCAGTGGCCTAATGGATAAGGCTTCACCCTTCGGAGCTGAGGATTGTGGGTTCGAGTCCCATCTGGGTCATACATTGGAGACTAAACAGTACATTCTCATTCTTTAGCTTGCCTGCAGACTTCCTCTATCTTCTTTCTTTAGACCCTTTGTAAAGGTAAGTCTGCAAACAAGCTAAGTGTGAAAGCATACAACAATGAGCCATAGAGAAGAACCTTAGACGTCAACCCATGCAGAACAGTACAACATTGTTGACCTCTACATGGCATGTTTGTCTGAGAAGCGAAGAGGAATGAAAAGCATGATGTACTGTCTCACGTGGTTATTGAGCAAATCAAGGACAGGTCCATGGAAAAATGAAACAGTAGCTGAAAATGTGATCTGGCTTGAAAAGATGTTTAAATTGCTCATGGAAAAGCACTGTGATTGGTGTTTACTTTTTGGCGACCTCTAAAGTTTAGCTGCGCAGGGTGCCAGTGGTGTAGTGGTATCATGCAAGATTCCCATTCTTGTGAACCAGGTTCGATTCCCGGCTGGCGCACAGACAAGGAATGTAGAGAGTACTTTTCTTTCTCCGAACGTCACGCTCTTATGCGCTGAGCTCTTGCCAACATGGTTATGTGGCAAAGAAGCATGGCTTCAGCATATATTTGAAAACTAGTCTATAGTCGAGAAGACCTTCAAAGTCTGCACTATGCAAAGCAAAAGTGGCCCAGTGGCCTAATGGATAAGGCATCAGCCTTCGGAGCTGAGGATTGTGGGTTCGAGTCCCATCTGGGTCATACATTGGAGACTAAACAGTACATTCTCATTCTTTGGCTTGCCTGCAGACTTCCTCTATCTTCTTTCTTTAGACCCTTTGTAAAGGTAAGTCTGCAAACAAGCTAAGTGTGAAAGCATACAACAATGAGCCATAGAGAAGAACCTTAGACGTCAACCCATGCAGAACAGTACAACATTGTTGACCTCTACATGGCATGTTTGTCTGAGAAGCGAAGAGGAATGAAAAGCATGATGTACTGTCTCACGTGGTTATTGAGCAAATCAAGGACAGGTCCATGGAAAAATGAAACAGTAGCTGAAAATGTGATCTGGCTTGAAAAGATGTGTAAATTGTTCATGGAAAAGCACTGTGATTGGTGTTTACTTTTTGGCGACCTCTAAAGTTTAGCTGCGCAGGGTGCCAGTGGTGTAGTGGTATCATGCAAGATTCCCATTCTTGTGAACCAGGTTCGATTCCCGGCTGGCGCACAGACAAGGAATGTAGAGAGTACTTTTCTTTCTCCGAACGTCACGCTCTTATGCGCTGAGCTCTTGCCAACATGGTTATGTGCAAAAGAAGCATGGCTTCAGCATATATTTGAAAACTAGTCTATAGTCGAGAAGACCTTCAAAGTCTGCACTATGCAAAGCAAAAGTGGCCCAGTGGTCTAATGGATAAGGCATCAGCCTTCGGAGCTGAGGATTGTGGGTTCGAGTCCCATCTGGGTCATACATTGGAGACTAAAGAGTACATTCTCATTCTTTGGCTTGCCTGCAGACTTCCTCTGTCTTCTTTCTTTAGACCCTTTGTAAAGGTAAGTCTGCAAACAAGCTGACTGTGAAAGCATACAACAATGAGCCATAGAGAAGAACCTTAGACGTCAACCCATGCAGAACAGTACAACATTGTTGTCCTCTACATGGCATGTTTGTCTGAGAAGCGAAGAGGAATGAAAAGCATGATGTACTGTCTCACGTGGTTATTGAGCAAATCAAGGACAGGTCCATGGAAAAATGAAACAGTAGCTGAAAATGTGATCTGGCTTGAAAAGATGTGTAAATTGCTCATGGAAAAGCACTGTGATTGGTGTTTACTTTTTGGCGACCTCTAAAGTGTAGCTGCGCAGGGTGCCAGTGGTGTAGTGGTATCATGCATGATTCCCATTCTTGTGAACCGGGTTCGATTCCCGGCTGGCGCACAGACATGGAATGTAGAGAGTTCTTTTCTTTCTCCGAACGTCACGCTCTTATGCGCTGAGCTCTTGCCAACATGGTTATGTGCAAAAGAAGCATGGCTTCAGCATATATTTGAAAACTAGACTATAGTCGAGAAGACCTTCAAAGTCTGCACTATGCAAAGCAAAAGTGGCCCAGTGGCCTAATGGATAAGGCATCAGCCTTCGGAGCTGAGGATTGTGGGTTCGAGTCCCATCTGGGTCATACATTGGAGACTAAAGAGTACATTCTCATTCTTTGGCTTGCCTGCAGACTTCCTCTGTCTTCTTTCTTTAGACCCTTTGTAAAGCTAAGTCTGCAAACAAGCTGAGTGTGAAAGCATACAACAATGAGCCATAGAGAAGAACCTTAGACGTCAACCCATGCAGAACAGTACAACATTGTTGACCGCTACATGGCATGCTTGTCTGAGAAGCGAAGAGGAATGAAAAGCATGATGTACTGTCTCACGTGGTTATTGAGCAAATCAAGGACAGGTCCATGGAAAAATGAAACAGTAGCTGAAAATGTGATCTGGCTTGAAAAGATGTGTAAATTGCTCATGGAAAAGCACTGTGATTGGTGTTTACTTTTTGGCGACCTCTAAAGTTTAGCTGCGCAGGGTGCCAGTGGTGTAGTGGTATCATGCAAGATTCCCATTCTTGTGAACCGGGTTCGATTCCCGGCTGGCGCACAGACAAGGAATGTAGAGAGTACTTTTCTTTCTCCGAACGTCACGCTCTTATGCGCTGAGCTCTTGCCAACATGGTTATGTGGCAAAGAAGCATGGCTTCAGCATATATTTGAAAACTAGTCTATAGTCGAGAAGACCTTCAAAGTCTGCACTATGCAAAGCAAAAGTGGCCCAGTGGCCTAATGGATAAGGCATCAGCCTTCGGAGCTGAGGATTGTGGGTTCGAGTCCCATCTGGGTCATACATTGGAGACTAAAGAGTACATTCTCATTCTTTGGCTTGCCTGCAGACTTCCTCTGTCTTCTTTCTTTAGACCCTTTGTAAAGCTAAGTCTGCAAACAAGCTGAGTGTGAAAGCATACAACAATGAGCCATAGAGAAGAACCTTAGACGTCAACCCATGCAGAACAGTACAACATTGTTGACCTCTACATGGCATGTTTGTCTGAGAAGCGAAGAGGAATGAAAAGCATGATGTACTGTCTCACGTGGTTATTGAGCAAATCAAGGACAGGTCCATGGAAAAATGAAACAGTAGCTGAAAATGTGATCTGGCTTGAAAAGATGTGTAAATTGCTCATGGAAAAGCACTGTGATTGGTGTTTACTTTTTGGCGACCTCTAAAGAGTAGCTGCGCAGGGTGCCAGTGGTGTAGTGGTATCATGCAAGATTCCCATTCTTGTGAACCGGGTTCGATTCCCGGCTGGCGCACAGACAAGGAATGTAGAGAGTACTTTTCTTTCTCCGAACGTCACGCTCTTATGCGCTGAGCTCTTGCCAACATGGTTATGTGCAAAAGAAGCATGGCTTCAGCATATATTTGAAAACTAGTCTATAGTCGAGAAGACCTTCAAAGTCTGCACTATGCAAAGCAAAAGTGGCCCAGTGGCCTAATGGATAAGGCATCAGCCTTCGGAGCTGAGGATTGTGGGTTCGAGTCCCATCTGGGTCATACATTGGAGACTAAACAGTACATTCTCATTCTTTGGCTTGCCTGCAGACTTCCTCTATCTTCTTTCTTTAGACCCTTTGTAAAGGTAAGTCTGCAAACAAGCTGAGTGTGAAAGCATACAACAATGAGCCATAGAGAAGAACCTTAGACGTCAACCCATGCAGAACAGTACAACATTGTTGACCTCTACATGGCATGTTTGTCTGAGAAGCGAAGAGGAATGAAAAGCATGATGTACTGTCTCACGTGGTTATTGAGCAAATCAAGGACAGGTCCATGGAAAAATGAAACAGTAGCTGAAAATGTGATCTGGCTTGAAAAGATGTGTAAATTGCTCATGGAAAAGCACTGTGATTGGTGTTTACTTTTTGGCGACCTCTAAAGTTTAGCTGCGCAGGGTGCCAGTGGTGTAGTGGTATCATGCAAGATTCCCATTCTTGTGAACCGGGTTCGATTCCCGGCTGGCGCACAGACAAGGAATGTAGAGAGTACTTTTCTTTCTCCGAACGTCACGCTCTTATGCGCTGAGCTCTTGCCAACATGGTTATGTGGCAAAGAAGCATGGCTTCAGCATATATTTGAAAACTAGTCTATAGTCGAGAAGACCTTCAAAGTCTGCACTATGCAAAGCAAAAGTGGCCTAGTGGCCTAATGGATAAGGCATCAGCCTTCGGAGCTGAGGATTGTGGGTTCGAGTCCCATCTGGGTCATACATTGGAGACTAAAGAGTACATTCTCATTCTTTGGCTTGCCTGCAGACTTCCTCTATCTTCTTTCTTTAGACCCTTTGTAAAGGTAAGTCTGCAAACAAGCTCACTGTGAAAGCATACAACAATGAGCCATAGAGAAGAACCTTAGACGTCAACCCATGCAGAACAGTACAACATTGCTGACCTCTACATGGCATGTTTGTCTGAGAAGCGAAGAGGAATGAAAAGCATGATGTACTGTCTCACGTGGTTATTGAGCAAATCAAGGACAGGTCCATGGAAAAATGAAACAGTAGCTGAAAATGTGATCTGGCTTGAAAAGATGTGTAAATTGCTCATGGAAAAGCACTGTGATTGGTGTTTACTTTTTGGCGACCTCTAAAGAGTAGCTGCGCAGGGTGCCAGTGGTGTAGTGGTATCATGCAAGATTCCCATTCTTGTGAACCGGGTTCGGTTCCCGGCTGGCGCACAGACAAGGAATGTAGAGAGTTCTTTTCTTTCTCCGAACGTCACGCTCTTATGCGCTGAGCTCTTGCCAACATGGTTATGTGCAAAAGAAGCATGGCTTCAGCATATATTTGAAAACTAGTCTATAGTCGAGAAGACCTTCAAAGTCTGCACTATGCAAAGCAAAAGTGGCCCAGTGGCCTAATGGATAAGGCATCAGCCTTCGGAGCTGAGGATTGTGGGTTCGAGTCCCATCTGGGTCATACATTGGAGACTAAACAGTACATTCTCATTCTTTGGCTTGCCTGCAGACTTCCTCTATCTTCTTTCTTTAGACCCTTTGTAAAGGTAAGTCTGCAAACAAGCTAAGTGTGAAAGCATACAACAATGAGCCATAGAGAAGAACCTTAGACGTCAACCCATGCAGAACAGTACAACATTGTTGACCTCTACATGGCATGTTTGTCTGAGAAGCGAAGAGGAATGAAAAGCATGATGTACTGTCTCACGTGGTTATTGAGCAAATCAAGGACAGGTCCATGGAAAAATGAAACAGTAGCTGAAAATGTGATCTGGCTTGAAAAGATGTGTAAATTGCTCATGGAAAAGCACTGTGATTGGTGTTTACTTTTTGGCGACCTCTAAAGTTTAGCTGCGCAGGGTGCCAGTGGTGTAGTGGTATCATGCAAGATTCCCATTCTTGTGAACCGGGTTCGATTCCCGGCTGGCGCACAGACAAGGAATGTAGAGAGTACTTTTCTTTCTCCGAACGTCACGCTCTTATGCGCTGAGCTCTTGCCAACATGGTTATGTGGCAAAGAAGCATGGCTTCAGCATATATTTGAAAACTAGTCTATAGTCGAGAAGACCTTCAAAGTCTGCACTATGCAAAGCAAAAGTGGCCCAGTGGCCTAATGGATAAGGCTTCACCCTTCGGAGCTGAGGATTGTGGGTTCGAGTCCCATCTGGGTCATACATTGGAGACTAAACAGTACATTCTCATTCTTTAGCTTGCCTGCAGACTTCCTCTATCTTCTTTCTTTAGACCCTTTGTAAAGGTAAGTCTGCAAACAAGCTAAGTGTGAAAGCATACAACAATGAGCCATAGAGAAGAACCTTAGACGTCAACCCATGCAGAACAGTACAACATTGTTGACCTCTACATGGCATGTTTGTCTGAGAAGCGAAGAGGAATGAAAAGCATGATGTACTGTCTCACGTGGTTATTGAGCAAATCAAGGACAGGTCCATGGAAAAATGAAACAGTAGCTGAAAATGTGATCTGGCTTGAAAAGATGTGTAAATTGCTCATGGAAAAGCACTGTGATTGGTGTTTACTTTTTGGCGACCTCTAAAGTTTAGCTGCGCAGGGTGCCAGTGGTGTAGTGGTATCATGCAAGATTCCCATTCTTGTGAACCAGGTTCGATTCCCGGCTGGCGCACAGACAAGGAATGTAGAGAGTACTTTTCTTTCTCCGAACGTCACGCTCTTATGCGCTGAGCTCTTGCCAACATGGTTATGTGGCAAAGAAGCATGGCTTCAGCATATATTTGAAAACTAGTCTATAGTCGAGAAGACCTTCAAAGTCTGCACTATGCAAAGCAAAAGTGGCCCAGTGGCCTAATGGATAAGGCATCAGCCTTCGGAGCTGAGGATTGTGGGTTCGAGTCCCATCTGGGTCATACATTGGAGACTAAACAGTACATTCTCATTCTTTGGCTTGCCTGCAGACTTCCTCTATCTTCTTTCTTTAGACCCTTTGTAAAGGTAAGTCTGCAAACAAGCTGAGTGTGAAAGCATACAACAATGAGCCATAGAGAAGAACCTTAGACGTCAACCCATGCAGAACAGTACAACATTGTTGACCTCTACATGGCATGTTTGTCTGAGAAGCGAAGAGGAATGAAAAGCATGATGTACTGTCTCACGTGGTTATTGAGCAAATCAAGGACAGGTCCATGGAAAAATGAAACAGTAGCTGAAAATGTGATCTGGCTTGAAAAGATGTGTAAATTGCTCATGGAAAAGCACTGTGATTGGTGTTTACTTTTTGGCGACCTCTAAAGTTTAGCTGCGCAGGGTGCCAGTGGTGTAGTGGTATCATGCAAGATTCCCATTCTTGTGAACCGGGTTCGATTCCCGGCTGGCGCACAGACAAGGAATGTAGAGAGTACTTTTCTTTCTCCGAACGTCACGCTCTTATGCGCTGAGCTCTTGCCAACATGGTTATGTGGCAAAGAAGCATGGCTTCAGCATATATTTGAAAACTAGTCTATAGTCGAATAGACCTTCAAAGTCTGCACTATGCAAAGCAAAAGTGGCCCAGTGGCCTAATGGATAAGGCATCAGCCTTCGGAGCTGAGGATTGTGGGTTCGAGTCCCATCTGGGTCATACATTGGAGACTAAACAGTACATTCTCATTCTTTGGCTTGCCTGCAGACTTCCTCTATCTTCTTTCTTTAGACCCTTTGTAAAGGTAAGTCTGCAAACAAGCTAAGTGTGAAAGCATACAACAATGAGCCATAGAGAAGAACCTTAGACGTCAACCCATGCAGAACAGTACAACATTGTTGACCTCTACATGGCATGTTTGTCTGAGAAGCGAAGAGGAATGAAAAGCATGATGTACTGTCTCACGTGGTTATTGAGCAAATCAAGGACAGGTCCATGGAAAAATGAAACAGTAGCTGAAAATGTGATCTGGCTTGAAAAGATGTGTAAATTGTTCATGGAAAAGCACTGTGATTGGTGTTTACTTTTTGGCGACCTCTAAAGTTTAGCTGCGCAGGGTGCCAGTGGTGTAGTGGTATCATGCAAGATTCCCATTCTTGTGAACCAGGTTCGATTCCCGGCTGGCGCACAGACAAGGAATGTAGAGAGTACTTTTCTTTCTCCGAACGTCACGCTCTTATGCGCTGAGCTCTTGCCAACATGGTTATGTGGCAAAGAAGCATGGCTTCAGCATATATTTGAAAACTAGTCTATAGTCGAGAAGACCTTCAAAGTCTGCACTATGCAAAGCAAAAGTGGCCCAGTGGCCTAATGGATAAGGCATCAGCCTTCGGAGCTGAGGATTGTGGGTTCGAGTCCCATCTGGGTCATACATTGGAGACTAAACAGTACATTCTCATTCTTTGGCTTGCCTGCAGACTTCCTCTATCTTCTTTCTTTAGACCCTTTGTAAAGGTAAGTCTGCAAACAAGCTGACTGTGAAAGCATACAACAATGAGCCATAGAGAAGAACCTTAGACGTCAACCCATGCAGAACAGTACAACATTGTTGACCTCTACATGGCATGTTTGTCTGAGAAGCGAAGAGGAATGAAAAGCATGATGTACTGTCTCACGTGGTTATTGAGCAAATCAAGGACAGGTCCATGGAAAAATGAAACAGTAGCTGAAAATGTGATCTGGCTTGAAAAGATGTGTAAATTGCTCATGGAAAAGCACTGTGATTGGTGTTTACTTTTTGGCGACCTCTAAAGTTTAGCTGCACAGGGTGCCAGTGGTGTAGTGGTATCATGCAAGATTCCCATTCTTGTGAACCGGGTTCGATTCCCGGCTGGCGCACAGACAAGGAATGTAGAGAGTACTTTTCTTTCTCCGAACGTCACGCTCTTATGCGCTGAGCTCTTGCCAACATGGTTATGTGCAAAAGAAGCATGGCTTCAGCATATATTTGAAAACTAGTCTATAGTCGAGAAGACCTTCAAAGTCTGCACTATGCAAAGCAAAAGTGGCCCAGTGGTCTAATGGATAAGGCATCAGCCTTCGGAGCTGAGGATTGTGGGTTCGAGTCCCATCTGGGTCATACATTGGAGACTAAAGAGTACATTCTCATTCTTTGGCTTGCCTGCAGACTTCCTCTGTCTTCTTTCTTTAGACCCTTTGTAAAGGTAAGTCTGCAAACAAGCTGACTGTGAAAGCATACAACAATGAGCCATAGAGAAGAACCTTAGACGTCAACCCATGCAGAACAGTACAACATTGTTGTCCTCTACATGGCATGTTTGTCTGAGAAGCGAAGAGGAATGAAAAGCATGATGTACTGTCTCACGTGGTTATTGAGCAAATCAAGGACAGGTCCATGGAAAAATGAAACAGTAGCTGAAAATGTGATCTGGCTTGAAAAGATGTGTAAATTGCTCATGGAAAAGCACTGTGATTGGTGTTTACTTTTTGGCGACCTCTAAAGTTTAGCTGCGCAGGGTGCCAGTGGTGTAGTGGTATCATGCAAGATTCCCATTCTTGTGAACCGGGTTCGATTCCCGGCTGGCGCACAGACAAGGAATGTAGAGAGTACTTTTCTTTCTCCGAACGTCACGCTCTTATGCGCTGAGCTCTTGCCAACATGGTTATGTGGCAAAGAAGCATGGCTTCAGCATATATTTGAAAACTAGTCTATAGTCGAGAAGACCTTCAAAGTCTGCACTATGCAAAGCAAAAGTGGCCCAGTGGCCTAATGGATAAGGCATCAGCCTTCGGAGCTGAGGATTGTGGGTTCGAGTCCCATCTGGGTCATACATTGGAGACTAAAGAGTACATTCTCATTCTTTGGCTTGCCTGCAGACTTCCTCTGTCTTCTTTCTTTAGACCCTTTGTAAAGCTAAGTCTGCAAACAAGCTGAGTGTGAAAGCATACAACAATGAGCCATAGAGAAGAACCTTAGACGTCAACCCATGCAGAACAGTACAACATTGTTGACCTCTACATGGCATGTTTGTCTGAGAAGCGAAGAGGAATGAAAAGCATGATGTACTGTCTCACGTGGTTATTGAGCAAATCAAGGACAGGTCCATGGAAAAATGAAACAGTAGCTGAAAATGTGATCTGGCTTGAAAAGATGTGTAAATTGCTCATGGAAAAGCACTGTGATTGGTGTTTACTTTTTGGCGACCTCTAAAGAGTAGCTGCGCAGGGTGCCAGTGGTGTAGTGGTATCATGCAAGATTCCCATTCTTGTGAACCGGGTTCGATTCCCGGCTGGCGCACAGACAAGGAATGTAGAGAGTACTTTTCTTTCTCCGAACGTCACGCTCTTATGCGCTGAGCTCTTGCCAACATGGTTATGTGCAAAAGAAGCATGGCTTCAGCATATATTTGAAAACTAGTCTATAGTCGAGAAGACCTTCAAAGTCTGCACTATGCAAAGCAAAAGTGGCCCAGTGGCCTAATGGATAAGGCATCAGCCTTCGGAGCTGAGGATTGTGGGTTCGAGTCCCATCTGGGTCATACATTGGAGACTAAACAGTACATTCTCATTCTTTGGCTTGCCTGCAGACTTCCTCTATCTTCTTTCTTTAGACCCTTTGTAAAGGTAAGTCTGCAAACAAGCTGAGTGTGAAAGCATACAACAATGAGCCATAGAGAAGAACCTTAGACGTCAACCCATGCAGAACAGTACAACATTGTTGACCTCTACATGGCATGTTTGTCTGAGAAGCGAAGAGGAATGAAAAGCATGATGTACTGTCTCACGTGGTTATTGAGCAAATCAAGGACAGGTCCATGGAAAAATGAAACAGTAGCTGAAAATGTGATCTGGCTTGAAAAGATGTGTAAATTGCTCATGGAAAAGCACTGTGATTGGTGTTTACTTTTTGGCGACCTCTAAAGTTTAGCTGCGCAGGGTGCCAGTGGTGTAGTGGTATCATGCAAGATTCCCATTCTTGTGAACCGGGTTCGATTCCCGGCTGGCGCACAGACAAGGAATGTAGAGAGTACTTTTCTTTCTCCGAACGTCACGCTCTTATGCGCTGAGCTCTTGCCAACATGGTTATGTGGCAAAGAAGCATGGCTTCAGCATATATTTGAAAACTAGTCTATAGTCGAGAAGACCTTCAAAGTCTGCACTATGCAAAGCAAAAGTGGCCTAGTGGCCTAATGGATAAGGCATCAGCCTTCGGAGCTGAGGATTGTGGGTTCGAGTCCCATCTGGGTCATACATTGGAGACTAAAGAGTACATTCTCATTCTTTGGCTTGCCTGCAGACTTCCTCTATCTTCTTTCTTTAGACCCTTTGTAAAGGTAAGTCTGCAAACAAGCTCACTGTGAAAGCATACAACAATGAGCCATAGAGAAGAACCTTAGACGTCAACCCATGCAGAACAGTACAACATTGCTGACCTCTACATGGCATGTTTGTCTGAGAAGCGAAGAGGAATGAAAAGCATGATGTACTGTCTCACGTGGTTATTGAGCAAATCAAGGACAGGTCCATGGAAAAATGAAACAGTAGCTGAAAATGTGATCTGGCTTGAAAAGATGTGTAAATTGCTCATGGAAAAGCACTGTGATTGGTGTTTACTTTTTGGCGACCTCTAAAGTTTAGCTGCGCAGGGTGCCTGTGGTGTAGTGGTATCATGCAAGATTCCCATTCTTGTGAACCAGGTTCGATTCCCGGCTGGCGCACAGACAAGGAATGTAGAGAGTTCTTTTCTTTCTCCGAACGTCACACTCTTATGCGCTGAGCTCTTGCCAACATGGTTATGTGCAAAAGAAGCATGGATTCAGCATATATTTGAAAACTAGTCTATAGTCGAGAAGACCTTCAAAGTCTGCACTATGCAAAGCAAAAGTGGCCTAGTGGCCTAATGGATAAGGCATCAGCCTTCGGAGCTGAGGATTGTGGGTTCGAGTCCCATCTGGGTCATACATTGGAGACTAAAGAGTACATTCTCATTCTTTGGCTTGCCTGCAGACTTCCTCTATCTTCTTTCTTTAGACCCTTTGTAAAGGTAAGTCTGCAAACAAGCTGACTGTGAAAGCATACAACAATGAGCCATAGAGAAGAACCTTAGACGTCAACCCATGCAGAACAGTACAACATTGCTGACCTCTACATGGCATGTTTGTCTGAGAAGCGAAGAGGAATGAAAAGCATGATGTACTGTCTCACGTGGTTATTGAGCAAATCAAGTACAGGTCCATGGAAAAATGAAACAGTAGCTGAAAATGTGATCTGGCTTGAAAAGATGTGTAAATTGCTCATGGAAAAGCACTGTGATTGGTGTTTACTTTTTGGCGACCTCTAAAGTTTAGCTGCGCAGGGTGCCAGTGGTGTAGTGGTATCATGCAAGATTCCCATTCTTGTGAACCGGGTTCGATTCCCGGCTGGCGCACAGACAAGGAATGTAGAGAGTACTTTTCTTTCTCCGAACGTCACGCTCTTATGCGCTGAGCTCTTGCCAACATGGTTATGTGGCAAAGAAGCATGGCTTCAGCATATATTTGAAAACTAGTCTATAGTCGAGAAGACCTTCAAAGTCTGCACTATGCAAAGCAAAAGTATCCCAGTGGCCTAATGGATAAGGCATCAGCCTTCGGAGCTGAGGATTGTGGGTTCGAGTCCCATCTGGGTCATACATTGGAGACTAAAGTACATTCTCATTCTTTGGCTTGCCAGCAGACTTCCTCTGTCTTCTTTCTTTAGACCCTTTGTAAAGCTAAGTCTGCAAACAAGCTGAGTGTGAAAGCATACAACAATGAGCCATAGAGAAGAACCTTAGACGTCAACCCATGCAGAACAGTACAACATTGTTGACCTCTACATGGCATGTTTGTCTGAGAAGCGAAGAGGAATGAAAAGCATGATGTACTGTCTCACGTGGTTATTGAGCAAATCAAGGACAGGTCCATGGAAAAATGAAACAGTAGCTGAAAATGTGATCTGGCTTGAAAAGATGTGTAAATTGCTCATGGAAAAGCACTGTGATTGGTGTTTACTTTTTGGCGACCTCTAAAGAGTAGCTGCGCAGGGTGCCAGTGGTGTAGTGGTATCATGCAAGATTCCCATTCTTGTGAACCGGGTTCGATTCCCGGCTGGCGCACAGACAAGGAATGTAGAGAGTTCTTTTCTTTCTCCGAACGTCACGCTCTTATGCGCTGAGCTCTTGCCAACATGGTTATGTGGCAAAGAAGCATGGCTTCAGCATATATTTGAAAACTAGTCTATAGTCGAGAAGACCTTCAAAGTCTGCACTATGCAAAGCAAAAGTGGCCTAGTGGCCTAATGGATAAGGCATCAGCCTTCGGAGCTGAGGATTGTGGGTTCGAGTCCCATCTGGGTCATACATTGGAGACTAAAGAGTACATTCTCATTCTTTGGCTTGCCTGCAGACTTCCTCTATCTTCTTTCTTTAGACCCTTTGTAAAGGTAAGTCTGCAAACAAGCTCACTGTGAAAGCATACAACAATGAGCCATAGAGAAGAACCTTAGACGTCAACCCATGCAGAACAGTACAACATTGCTGACCTCTACATGGCATGTTTGTCTGAGAAGCGAAGAGGAATGAAAAGCATGATGTACTGTCTCACGTGGTTATTGAGCAAATCAAGGACAGGTCCATGGAAAAATGAAACAGTAGCTGAAAATGTGATCTGGCTTGAAAAGATGTGTAAATTGCTCATGGAAAAGCACTGTGATTGGTGTTTACTTTTTGGCGACCTCTAAAGAGTAGCTGCGCAGGGTGCCAGTGGTGTAGTGGTATCATGCAAGATTCCCATTCTTGTGAACCGGGTTCGATTCCCGGCTGGCGCACAGACAAGGAATGTAGAGAGTTCTTTTCTTTCTCCGAACGTCACGCTCTTATGCGCTGAGCTCTTGCCAACATGGTTATGTGGCAAAGAAGCATGGCTTCAGCATATATTTGAAAACTAGTCTATAGTCGAGAAGACCTTCAAAGTCTGCACTATGCAAAGCAAAAGTGGCCCAGTGGCCTAATAGATAAGGCATCAGCCTTCGGAGCTGAGGATTGTGGGTTCGAGTCCCATCTGGGTCATACATTGGAGACTAAAGAGTACATTCTCATTCTTTGGCTTGCCTGCAGACTTCCTCTATCTTCTTTCTTTAGACCCTTTGTAAAGGTAAGTCTGCAAACAAGCTGAGTGTGAAAGCATACAACAATGAGCCATAGAGAAGAACCTTAGACGTCAACCCATGCAGAACAGTACAACATTGTTGACCTCTACATGGCATGTTTGTCTGAGAAGCGAAGAGGAATGAAAAGCATGATGTACTGTCTCACGTGGTTATTGAGCAAATCAAGGACAGGTCCATGGAAAAATGAAACAGTAGCTGAAAATGTGATCTGGCTTGAAAAGATGTGTAAATTCCTCATGGAATAGCACTGTGATTGGTGTTTACTTTTTGGCGACCTCTAAAGAGTAGCTGCGCAGGGTGCCAGTGGTGTAGTGGTATCATGCAAGATTCCCATTCTTGTGAACCGGGTTCGATTCCCGGCTGGCGCACAGACAAGGAATGTAGAGAGTACTTTTCTTTCTCCGAACGTCACGCTCTTATGCGCTGAGCTCTTGCCAACATGGTTATGTGCAAAAGAAGCATGGCTTCAGCATATATTTGAAAACTAGTCTATAGTCGAGAAGACCTTCAAAGTCTGCACTATGCAAAGCAAAAGTGGCCCAGTGGCCTAATGGATAAGCCATCAGCCTTCGGAGCTGAGGATTGTGGGTTCGAGTCCCATCTGGGTCATACATTGGAGACTAAAGAGTACATTCTCATTCTTTGGCTTGCCTGCAGACTTCCTCTATCTTCTTTCTTTAGACCCTTTGTAAAGGTAAGTCTGCAAACAAGCTGACTGTGAAAGCATACAACAATGAGCCATAGAGAAGAACCTTAGACGTCAACCCATGCAGAACAGTACAACATTGCTGACCTCTACATGGCATGTTTGTCTGAGAAGCGAGGAGGAATGAAAAGCATGATGTACTGTCTCACGTGGTTATTGAGCAAATCAAGGACAGGTCCATGGAAAAATGAAACAGTAGCTGAAAATGTGATCTGGCTTGAAAATATGTGTAAATTGCTCATGGAAAAGCACTGTGATTGGTGTTTACTTTTTGGCGACCTCTAAAGAGTAGCTGCGCAGGGTGCCAGTGGTGTAGTGGTATCATGCAAGATTCCCATTCTTGTGAACCGGGTTCGATTCCCGGCTGGCGCACAGACAAGGAATGTAGAGAGTTCTTTTCTTTCTCCGAACGTCACGCTCTTATGCGCTGAGCTCTTGCCAACATGGTTATGTGGCAAAGAAGCATGGCTTCAGCATATATTTGAAAACTAGTCTATAGTCGAGAAGACCTTCAAAGTCTGCACTATGCAAAGCAAAAGTGGCCCAGTGGCCTAATAGATAAGGCATCAGCCTTCGGAGCTGAGGATTGTGGGTTCGAGTCCCATCTGGGTCATACATTGGAGACTAAAGAGTACATTCTCATTCTTTGGCTTGCCTGCAGACTTCCTCTATCTTCTTTCTTTAGACCCTTTGTAAAGGTAAGTCTGCAAACAAGCTGAGTGTGAAAGCATACAACAATGAGCCATAGAGAAGAACCTTAGACGTCAACCCATGCAGAACAGTACAACATTGTTGACCTCTACATGGCATGTTTGTCTGAGAAGCGAAGAGGAATGAAAAGCATGATGTACTGTCTCACGTGGTTATTGAGCAAATCAAGGACAGGTCCATGGAAAAATGAAACAGTAGCTGAAAATGTGATCTGGCTTGAAAAGATGTGTAAATTGCTCATGGAAAAGCACTGTGATTGGTGTTTACTTTTTGGCGACCTCTAAAGAGTAGCTGCGCAGGGTGCCAGTGGTGTAGTGGTATCATGCAAGATTCCCATTCTTGTGAACCGGGTTCGATTCCCGGCTGGCGCACAGACAAGGAATGTAGAGAGTACTTTTCTTTCTCCGAACGTCACGCTCTTATGCGCTGAGCTCTTGCCAACATGGTTATGTGCAAAAGAAGCATGGCTTCAGCATATATTTGAAAACTAGTCTATAGTCGAGAAGACCTTCAAAGTCTGCACTATGCAAAGCAAAAGTGGCCCAGTGGCCTAATGGATAAGCCATCAGCCTTCGGAGCTGAGGATTGTGGGTTCGAGTCCCATCTGGGTCATACATTGGAGACTAAAGAGTACATTCTCATTCTTTGGCTTGCCTGCAGACTTCCTCTATCTTCTTTCTTTAGACCCTTTGTAAAGGTAAGTCTGCAAACAAGCTGAGTGTGAAAGCATACAACAATGAGCCATAGAGAAGAACCTTAGACGTCAACCCATGCAGAACAGTACAACATTGTTGACCTCTACATGGCATGTTTGTCTGAGAAGCGAAGAGGAATGAAAAGCATGATGTACTGTCTCACGTGGTTATTGAGCAAATCAAGGACAGGTCCATGGAAAAATGAAACAGTAGCTGAAAATGTGATCTGGCTTGAAAAGATGTGTAAATTCCTCATGGAATAGCACTGTGATTGGTGTTTACTTTTTGGCGACCTCTAAAGAGTAGCTGCGCAGGGTGCCAGTGGTGTAGTGGTATCATGCAAGATTCCCATTCTTGTGAACCGGGTTCGATTCCCGGCTGGCGCACAGACAAGGAATGTAGAGAGTACTTTTCTTTCTCCGAACGTCACGCTCTTATGCGCTGAGCTCTTGCCAACATGGTTATGTGCAAAAGAAGCATGGCTTCAGCATATATTTGAAAACTAGTCTATAGTCGAGAAGACCTTCAAAGTCTGCACTATGCAAAGCAAAAGTGGCCCAGTGGCCTAATGGATAAGCCATCAGCCTTCGGAGCTGAGGATTGTGGGTTCGAGTCCCATCTGGGTCATACATTGGAGACTAAAGAGTACATTCTCATTCTTTGGCTTGCCTGCAGACTTCCTCTATCTTCTTTCTTTAGACCCTTTGTAAAGGTAAGTCTGCAAACAAGCTGACTGTGAAAGCATACAACAATGAGCCATATAGAAGAACCTTAGACGTCAACCCATGCAGAACAGTACAACATTGCTGACCTCTACATGGCATGTTTGTCTGAGAAGCGAAGAGGAATGAAAAGCATGATGTACTGTCTCACGTGGTTATTGAGCAAATCAAGGACAGGTCCATGGAAAAATGAAACAGTAGCTGAAAATGTGATCTGGCTTGAAAAGATGTGTAAATTGCTCATGGAAAAGCACTGTGATTGGTGTTTACTTTTTGGCGACCTCTAAAGTTTAGCTGCGCAGGGTGCCAGTGGTGTAGTGGTATCATGCAAGATTCCCATTCTTGTGAACCAGGTTCGATTCCCGGCTGGCGCACAGACAAGGAATGTAGAGAGTTCTTTTCTTTCTCCGAACGTCACACTCTTATGCGCTGAGCTCTTGCCAACATGGTTATGTGCAAAAGAAGCATGGCTTCAGCATATATTTGAAAACTAGTCTATAGTCGAGAAGACCTTCAAAGTCTGCACTATGCAAAGCAAAAGTGGCCTAGTGGCCTAATGGATAAGGCATCAGCCTTCGGAGCTGAGGATTGTGGGTTCGAGTCCCATCTGGGTCATACATTGGAGACTAAAGAGTACATTCTCATTCTTTGGCTTGCCTGCAGACTTCCTCTATCTTCTTTCTTTAGACCCTTTGTAAAGGTAAGTCTGCAAACAAGCTGACTGTGAAAGCATACAACAATGAGCCATAGAGAAGAACCTTAGACGTCAACCCATGCAGAACAGTACAACATTGCTGACCTCTACATGGCATGTTTGTCTGAGAAGCGAGGAGGAATGAAAAGCATGATGTACTGTCTCACGTGGTTATTGAGCAAATCAAGGACAGGTCCATGGAAAAATGAAACAGTAGCTGAAAATGTGATCTGGCTTGAAAATATGTGTAAATTGCTCATGGAAAAGCACTGTGATTGGTGTTTACTTTTTGGCGACCTCTAAAGAGTAGCTGCGCAGGGTGCCAGTGGTGTAGTGGTATCATGCAAGATTCCCATTCTTGTGAACCGGGTTCGATTCCCGGCTGGCGCACAGACAAGGAATGTAGAGAGTTCTTTTCTTTCTCCGAACGTCACGCTCTTATGCGCTGAGCTCTTGCCAACATGGTTATGTGGCAAAGAAGCATGGCTTCAGCATATATTTGAAAACTAGTCTATGATCGAGAAGACCTTCAAAGTCTGCACTATGCAAAGCAAAAGTGGCCCAGTGGCCTAATAGATAAGGCATCAGACTTCGGAGCTGAGGATTGTGGGTTCGAGTCCCATCTGGGTCATACATTGGAGACTAAAGAGTACATTCTCATTCTTTGGCTTGCCTGCAGACTTCCTCTATCTTCTTTCTTTAGACCCTTTGTAAAGGTAAGTCTGCAAACAAGCTGAGTGTGAAAGCATACAACAATGAGCCATAGAGAAGAACCTTAGACGTCAACCCATGCAGAACAGTACAACATTGTTGACCTCTACATGGCATGTTTGTCTGAGAAGCGAAGAGGAATGAAAAGCATGATGTACTGTCTCACGTGGTTATTGAGCAAATCAAGGACAGGTCCATGGAAAAATGAAACAGTAGCTGAAAATGTGATCTGGCTTGAAAAGATGTGTAAATTGCTCATGGAAAAGCACTGTGATTGGTGTTTACTTTTTGGCGACCTCTAAAGAGTAGCTGCGCAGGGTGCCAGTGGTGTAGTGGTATCATGCAAGATTCCCATTCTTGTGAACCGGGTTCGATTCCCGGCTGGCGCACAGACAAGGAATGTAGAGAGTTCTTTTCTTTCTCCGAACGTCACGCTCTTATGCGCTGAGCTCTTGCCAACATGGTTATGTGGCAAAGAAGCATGGCTTCAGCATATATTTGAAAACTAGTCTATAGTCGAGAAGACCTTCAAAGTCTGCACTATGCAAAGCAAAAGTGGCCCAGTGGCCTAATAGATAAGGCATCAGCCTTCGGAGCTGAGGATTGTGGGTTCGAGTCCCATCTGGGTCATACATTGGAGACTAAAGAGTACATTCTCATTCTTTGGCTTGCCTGCAGACTTCCTCTATCTTCTTTCTTTAGACCCTTTGTAAAGGTAAGTCTGCAAACAAGCTGAGTGTGAAAGCATACAACAATGAGCCATAGAGAAGAACCTTAGACGTCAACCCATGCAGAACAGTACAACATTGTTGACCTCTACATGGCATGTTTGTCTGAGAAGCGAAGAGGAATGAAAAGCATGATGTACTGTCTCACGTGGTTATTGAGCAAATCAAGGACAGGTCCATGGAAAAATGAAACAGTAGCTGAAAATGTGATCTGGCTTGAAAATATGTGTAAATTGCTCATGGAAAAGCACTGTGATTGGTGTTTACTTTTTGGCGACCTCTAAAGAATAGCTGCGCAGGGTGCCAGTGGTGTAGTGGTATCATGCAAGATTCCCATTCTTGTGAACCGGGTTCGATTCCCGGCTGGCGCACAGACAAGGAATGTAGAAAGTTCTTTTCTTTCTCCGAACGTCACGCTCTTATGCGCTGAGCTCTTGCCAACATGGTTATGTGGCAAAGAAGCATGGCTTCAGCATATATTTGAAAACTAGTCTATAGTCGAGAAGACCTTCAAAGTCTGCACTATGCAAAGCAAAAGTGGCCTAGTGGCCTAATGGATAAGGCATCAGCCTTCGGAGCTGAGGATTGTGGGTTCGAGTCCCATCTGGGTCATACATTGGAGACTAAAGAGTACATTCTCATTCTTTGGCTTGCCTGCAGACTTCCTCTATCTTCTTTCTTTAGACCCTTTGTAAAGGTAAGTCTGCAAACAAGCTGACTGTGAAAGCATACAACAATGAGCCATAGAGAAGAACCTTAGACGTCAACCCATGCAGAACAGTACAACATTGCTGACCTCTACATGGCATGTTTGTCTGAGAAGCGAGGAGGAATGAAAAGCATGATGTACTGTCTCACGTGGTTATTGAGCAAATCAAGGACAGGTCCATGGAAAAATGAAACAGTAGCTGAAAATGTGATCTGGCTTGAAAATATGTGTAAATTGCTCATGGAAAAGCACTGTGATTGGTGTTTACTTTTTGGCGACCTCTAAAGAGTAGCTGCGCAGGGTGCCAGTGGTGTAGTGGTATCATGCAAGATTCCCATTCTTGTGAACCGGGTTCGATTCCCGGCTGGCGCACAGACAAGGAATGTAGAGAGTTCTTTTCTTTCTCCGAACGTCACGCTCTTATGCGCTGAGCTCTTGCCAACATGGTTATGTGGCAAAGAAGCATGGCTTCAGCATATATTTGAAAACTAGTCTATAGTCGAGAAGACCTTCAAAGTCTGCACTATGCAAAGCAAAAGTGGCCCAGTGGCCTAATAGATAAGGCATCAGCCTTCGGAGCTGAGGATTGTGGGTTCGAGTCCCATCTGGGTCATACATTGGAGACTAAAGAGTACATTCTCATTCTTTGGCTTGCCTGCAGACTTCCTCTATCTTCTTTCTTTAGACCCTTTGTAAAGGTAAGTCTGCAAACAAGCTGAGTGTGAAAGCATACAACAATGAGCCATAGAGAAGAACCTTAGACGTCAACCCATGCAGAACAGTACAACATTGTTGACCTCTACATGGCATGTTTGTCTGAGAAGCGAAGAGGAATGAAAAGCATGATGTACTGTCTCACGTGGTTATTGAGCAAATCAAGGACAGGTCCATGGAAAAATGAAACAGTAGCTGAAAATGTGATCTGGCTTGAAAAGATGTGTAAATTGCTCATGGAAAAGCACTGTGATTGGTGTTTACTTTTTGGCGACCTCTAAAGAGTAGCTGCGCAGGGTGCCAGTGGTGTAGTGGTATCATGCAAGATTCCCATTCTTGTGAACCGGGTTCGATTCCCGGCTGGCGCACAGACAAGGAATGTAGAGAGTTCTTTTCTTTCTCCGAACGTCACGCTCTTATGCGCTGAGCTCTTGCCAACATGGTTATGTGGCAAAGAAGCATGGCTTCAGCATATATTTGAAAACTAGTCTATAGTCGAGAAGACCTTCAAAGTCTGCACTATGCAAAGCAAAAGTGGCCCAGTGGCCTAATGGATAAGCCATCAGCCTTCGGAGCTGAGGATTGTGGGTTCGAGTCCCATCTGGGTCATACATTGGAGACTAAAGAGTACATTCTCATTCTTTGGCTTGCCTGCAGACTTCCTCTATCTTCTTTCTTTAGACCCTTTGTAAAGGTAAGTCTGCAAACAAGCTGACTGTGAAAGCATACAACAATGAGCCATAGAGAAGAACCTTAGACGTCAACCCATGCAGAACAGTACAACATTGCTGACCTCTACATGGCATGTTTGTCTGAGAAGCGAAGAGGAATGAAAAGCATGATGTACTGTCTCACGTGGTTATTGAGCAAATCAAGGACAGGTCCATGGAAAAATGAAACAGTAGCTGAAAATGTGATCTGGCTTGAAAAGATGTGTAAATTGCTCATGGAAAAGCACTGTGATTGGTGTTTACTTTTTGGCGACCTCTAAAGTTTAGCTGCGCAGGGTGCCAGTGGTGTAGTGGTATCATGCAAGATTCCCATTCTTGTGAACCAGGTTCGATTCCCGGCTGGCGCACAGACAAGGAATGTAGAGAGTTCTTTTCTTTCTCCGAACGTCACACTCTTATGCGCTGAGCTCTTGCCAACATGGTTATGTGCAAAAGAAGCATGGCTTCAGCATATATTTGAAAACTAGTCTATAGTCGAGAAGACCTTCAAAGTCTGCACTATGCAAAGCAAAAGTGGCCTAGTGGCCTAATGGATAAGGCATCAGCCTTCGGAGCTGAGGATTGTGGGTTCGAGTCCCATCTGGGTCATACATTGGAGACTAAAGAGTACATTCTCATTCTTTGGCTTGCCTGCAGACTTCCTCTATCTTCTTTCTTTAGACCCTTTGTAAAGGTAAGTCTGCAAACAAGCTGACTGTGAAAGCATACAACAATGAGCCATAGAGAAGAACCTTAGACGTCAACCCATGCAGAACAGTACAACATTGCTGACCTCTACATGGCATGTTTGTCTGAGAAGCGAGGAGGAATGAAAAGCATGATGTACTGTCTCACGTGGTTATTGAGCAAATCAAGTACAGGTCCATGGAAAAATGAAACAGTAGCTGAAAATGTGATCTGGCTTGAAAATATGTGTAAATTGCTCATGGAAAAGCACTGTGATTGGTGTTTACTTTTTGGCGACCTCTAAAGTTTAGCTGCGCAGGGTGCCAGTGGTGTAGTGGTATCATGCAAGATTCCCATTCTTGTGAACCGGGTTCGATTCCCGGCTGGCGCACAGACAAGGAATGTAGAGAGTACTTTTCTTTCTCCGAACGTCACGCTCTTATGCGCTGAGCTCTTGCCAACATGGTTATGTGGCAAAGAAGCATGGCTTCAGCATATATTTGAAAACTAGTCTATAGTCGAGAAGACCTTCAAAGTCTGCACTATGCAAAGCAAAAGTGGCCTAGTGGCCTAATGGATAAGGCATCAGCCTTCGGAGCTGAGGATTGTGGGTTCGAGTCCCATCTGGGTCATACATTGGAGACTAAAGAGTACATTCTCATTCTTTGGCTTGCCTGCAGACTTCCTCTATCTTCTTTCTTTAGACCCTTTGTAAAGGTAAGTCTGCAAACAAGCTGACTGTGAAAGCATACAACAATGAGCCATAGAGAAGAACCTTAGACGTCAACCCATGCAGAACAGTACAACATTGCTGACCTCTACATGGCATGTTTGTCTGAGAAGCGAAGAGGAATGAAAAGCATGATGTACTGTCTCACGTGGTTATTGAGCAAATCAAGGACAGGTCCATGGAAAAATGAAACAGTAGCTGAAAATGTGATCTGGCTTGAAAAGATGTGTAAATTGCTCATGGAAAAGCACTGTGATTGGTGTTTACTTTTTGGCGACCTCTAAAGTTTAGCTGCGCAGGGTGCCAGTGGTGTAGTGGTATCATGCAAGATTCCCATTCTTGTGAACCAGGTTCGATTCCCGGCTGGCGCACAGACAAGGAATGTAGAGAGTTCTTTTCTTTCTCCGAACGTCACACTCTTATGCGCTGAGCTCTTGCCAACATGGTTATGTGCAAAAGAAGCATGGCTTCAGCATATATTTGAAAACTAGTCTATAGTCGAGAAGACCTTCAAAGTCTGCACTATGCAAAGCAAAAGTGGCCTAGTGGCCTAATGGATAAGGCATCAGCCTTCGGAGCTGAGGATTGTGGGTTCGAGTCCCATCTGGGTCATACATTGGAGACTAAAGAGTACATTCTCATTCTTTGGCTTGCCTGCAGACTTCCTCTATCTTCTTTCTTTAGACCCTTTGTAAAGGTAAGTCTGCAAACAAGCTGACTGTGAAAGCATACAACAATGAGCCATAGAGAAGAACCTTAGACGTCAACCCATGCAGAACAGTACAACATTGCTGACCTCTACATGGCATGTTTGTCTGAGAAGCGAAGAGGAATGAAAAGCATGATGTACTGTCTCACGTGGTTATTGAGCAAATCAAGTACAGGTCCATGGAAAAATGAAACAGTAGCTGAAAATGTGATCTGGCTTGAAAAGATGTGTAAATTGCTCATGGAAAAGCACTGTGATTGGTGTTTACTTTTTGGCGACCTCTAAAGTTTAGCTGCGCAGGGTGCCAGTGGTGTAGTGGTATCATGCAAGATTCCCATTCTTGTGAACCGTGTTCGATTCCCGGCTGGCGCACAGACAAGGAATGTAGAGAGTACTTTTCTTTCTCCGAACGTCACGCTCTTATGCGCTGAGCTCTTGCCAACATGGTTATGTGGCAAAGAAGCATGGCTTCAGCATATATTTGAAAACTAGTCTATAGTCGAGAAGACCTTCAAAGTCTGCACTTTGCAAAGCAAAAGTGGCCCAGTGGCCTAATAGATAAGGCATCAGCCTTCGGAGCTGAGGATTGTGGGTTCGAGTCCCATCTGGGTCATACATTGGAGACTAAAGAGTACATTCTCATTCTTTGGCTTGCCTGCAGACTTCCTCTATCTTCTTTCTTTAGACCCTTTGTAAAGGTAAGTCTGCAAACAAGCTGAGTGTGAAAGCATACAACAATGAGCCATAGAGAAGAACCTTAGACGTCAACCCATGCAGAACAGTACAACATTGTTGACCTCTACATGGCATGTTTGTCTGAGAAGCGAAGAGGAATGAAAAGCATGATGTACTGTCTCACGTGGTTATTGAGCAAATCAAGGACAGGTCCATGGAAAAATGAAACAGTAGCTGAAAATGTGATCTGGCTTGAAAAGATGTGTAAATTCCTCATGGAATAGCACTGTGATTGGTGTTTACTTTTTGGCGACCTCTAAAGAGTAGCTGCGCAGGGTGCCAGTGGTGTAGTGGTATCATGCAAGATTCCCATTCTTGTGAACCGGGTTCGATTCCCGGCTGGCGCACAGACAAGGAATGTAGAGAGTACTTTTCTTTCTCCGAACGTCACGCTCTTATGCGCTGAGCTCTTGCCAACATGGTTATGTGCAAAAGAAGCATGGCTTCAGCATATATTTGAAAACTAGTCTATAGTCGAGAAGACCTTCAAAGTCTGCACTATGCAAAGCAAAAGTGGCCCAGTGGCCTAATGGATAAGGCATCAGCCTTCGGAGCTGAGGATTGTGGGTTCGAGTCCCATCTGGGTCATACATTGGAGACTAAAGAGTACATTCTCATTCTTTGGCTTGCCTGCAGACTTCCTCTATCTTCTTTCTTTAGACCCTTTGTAAAGGTAAGTCTGCAAACAAGCTGACTGTGAAAGCATACAACAATGAGCCATAGAGAAGAACCTTAGACGTCAACCCATGCAGAACAGTACAACATTGCTGACCTCTACATGGCATGTTTGTCTGAGAAGCGAAGAGGAATGAAAAGCATGATGTACTGTCTCACGTGGTTATTGAGCAAATCAAGGACAGGTCCATGGAAAAATGAAACAGTAGCTGAAAATGTGATCTGGCTTGAAAAGATGTGTAAATTGCTCATGGAAAAGCACTGTGATTGGTGTTTACTTTTTGGCGACCTCTAAAGTTTAGCTGCGCAGGGTGCCAGTGGTGTAGTGGTATCATGCAAGATTCCCATTCTTGTGAACCAGGTTCGATTCCCGGCTGGCGCACAGACAAGGAATGTAGAGAGTTCTTTTCTTTCTCCGAACGTCACACTCTTATGCGCTGAGCTCTTGCCAACATGGTTATGTGCAAAAGAAGCATGGCTTCAGCATATATTTGAAAACTAGTCTATAGTCGAGAAGACCTTCAAAGTCTGCACTATGCAAAGCAAAAGTGGCCTAGTGGCCTAATGGATAAGGCATCAGCCTTCGGAGCTGAGGATTGTGGGTTCGAGTCCCATCTGGGTCATACATTGGAGACTAAAGAGTACATTCTCATTCTTTGGCTTGCCTGCAGACTTCCTCTATCTTCTTTCTTTAGACCCTTTGTAAAGGTAAGTCTGCAAACAAGCTGACTGTGAAAGCATACAACAATGAGCCATAGAGAAGAACCTTAGACGTCAACCCATGCAGAACAGTACAACATTGCTGACCTCTACATGGCATGTTTGTCTGAGAAGCGAAGAGGAATGAAAAGCATGATGTACTGTCTCACGTGGTTATTGAGCAAATCAAGGACAGGTCCATGGAAAAATGAAACAGTAGCTGAAAATGTGATCTGGCTTGAAAAGATGTGTAAATTGCTCATGGAAAAGCACTGTGATTGGTGTTTACTTTTTGGCGACCTCTAAAGTTTAGCTGCGCAGGGTGCCAGTGGTGTAGTGGTATCATGCAAGATTCCCATTCTTGTGAACCAGGTTCGATTCCCGGCTGGCGCACAGACAAGGAATGTAGAGAGTTCTTTTCTTTCTCCGAACGTCACACTCTTATGCGCTGAGCTCTTGCCAACATGGTTATGTGCAAAAGAAGCATGGCTTCAGCATATATTTGAAAACTAGTCTATAGTCGAGAAGACCTTCAAAGTCTGCACTATGCAAAGCAAAAGTGGCCTAGTGGCCTAATGGATAAGGCATCAGCCTTCGGAGCTGAGGATTGTGGGTTCGAGTCCCATCTGGGTCATACATTGGAGACTAAAGAGTACATTCTCATTCTTTGGCTTGCCTGCAGACTTCCTCTATCTTCTTTCTTTAGACCCTTTGTAAAGGTAAGTCTGCAAACAAGCTGACTGTGAAAGCATACAACAATGAGCCATAGAGAAGAACCTTAGACGTCAACCCATGCAGAACAGTACAACATTGCTGACCTCTACATGGCATGTTTGTCTGAGAAGCGAAGAGGAATGAAAAGCATGATGTACTGTCTCACGTGGTTATTGAGCAAATCAAGTACAGGTCCATGGAAAAATGAAACAGTAGCTGAAAATGTGATCTGGCTTGAAAATATGTGTAAATTGCTCATGGAAAAGCACTGTGATTGGTGTTTACTTTTTGGCGACCTCTAAAGTTTAGCTGCGCAGGGTGCCAGTGGTGTAGTGGTATCATGCAAGATTCCCATTCTTGTGAACCGGGTTCGATTCCCGGCTGGCGCACAGACAAGGAATGTAGAGAGTACTTTTCTTTCTCCGAACGTCACGCTCTTATGCGCTGAGCTCTTGCCAACATGGTTATGTGGCAAAGAAGCATGGCTTCAGCATATATTTGAAAACTAGTCTATAGTCGAGAAGACCTTCAAAGTCTGCACTATGCAAAGCAAAAGTGGCCTAGTGGCCTAATGGATAAGGCATCAGCCTTCGGAGCTGAGGATTGTGGGTTCGAGTCCCATCTGGGTCATACATTGGAGACTAAAGAGTACATTCTCATTCTTTGGCTTGCCTGCAGACTTCCTCTATCTTCTTTCTTTAGACCCTTTGTAAAGGTAAGTCTGCAAACAAGCTCACTGTGAAAGCATACAACAATGAGCCATAGAGAAGAACCTTAGACGTCAACCCATGCAGAACAGTACAACATTGCTGACCTCTACATGGCATGTTTGTCTGAGAAGCGAAGAGGAATGAAAAGCATGATGTACTGTCTCACGTGGTTATTGAGCAAATAAAGGACAGGTCCATGGAAAAATGAAACAGTAGCTGAAAATGTGATCTGGCTTGAAAAGATGTGTAAATTGCTCATGGAAAAGCACTGTGATTGGTGTTTACTTTTTGGCGACCTCTAAAGTTTAGCTGCGCAGGGTGCCAGTGGTGTAGTGGTATCATGCAAGATTCCCATTTTTGTGAACCAGGTTCGATTCCCGGCTGGCGCACAGACAAGGAATGTAGAGAGTTCTTTTCTTTCTCCGAACGTCACACTCTTATGCGCTGAGCTCTTGCCAACATGGTTATGTGCAAAAGAAGCATGGCTTCAGCATATATTTGAAAACTAGTCTATAGTCGAGAAGACCTTCAAAGTCTGCACTATGCAAAGCAAAAGTGGCCTAGTGGCCTAATGGATAAGGCATCAGCCTTCGGAGCTGAGGATTGTGGGTTCGAGTCCCATCTGGGTCATACATTGGAGACTAAAGAGTACATTCTCATTCTTTGGCTTGCCTGCAGACTTCCTCTATCTTCTTTCTTTAGACCCTTTGTAAAGGTAAGTCTGCAAACAAGCTGACTGTGAAAGCATACAACAATGAGCCATAGAGAAGAACCTTAGACGTCAACCCATGCAGAACAGTACAACATTGCTGACCTCTACATGGCATGTTTGTCTGAGAAGCGAAGAGGAATGAAAAGCATGATGTACTGTCTCACGTGGTTATTGAGCAAATCAAGTACAGGTCCATGGAAAAATGAAACAGTAGCTGAAAATGTGATCTGGCTTGAAAAGATGTGTAAATTGCTCATGGAAAAGCACTGTGATTGGTGTTTACTTTTTGGCGACCTCTAAAGTTTAGCTGCGCAGGGTGCCAGTGGTGTAGTGGTATCATGCAAGATTCCCATTCTTGTGAACCGGGTTCGATTCCCGGCTGGCGCACAGACAAGGAATGTAGAGAGTACTTTTCTTTCTCCGAACGTCACGCTCTTATGCGCTGAGCTCTTGCCAACATGGTTATGTGGCAAAGAAGCATGGCTTCAGCATATATTTGAAAACTAGTCTATAGTCGAGAAGACCTTCAAAGTCTGCACTATGCAATGCAAAAGTATCCCAGTGGCCTAATGGATAAGGCATCAGCCTTCGGAGCTGAGGATTGTGGGTTCGAGTCCCATCTGGGTCATACATTGGAGACTAAAGTACATTCTCATTCTTTGGCTTGCCAGCAGACTTCCTCTGTCTTCTTTCTTTAGACCCTTTGTAAAGCTAAGTCTGCAAACAAGCTGAGTGTGAAAGCATACAACAATGAGCCATAGAGAAGAACCTTAGACGTCAACCCATGCAGAACAGTACAACATTGTTGACCTCTACATGGCATGTTTGTCTGAGAAGCGAAGAGGAATGAAAAGCATGATGTACTGTCTCACGTGGTTATTGAGCAAATCAAGGACAGGTCCATGGAAAAATGAAACAGTAGCTGAAAATGTGATCTGGCTTGAAAAGATGTGTAAATTGCTCATGGAAAAGCACTGTGATTGGTGTTTACTTTTTGGCGACCTCTAAAGAGTAGCTGCGCAGGGTGCCAGTGGTGTAGTGGTATCATGCAAGATTCCCATTCTTGTGAACCGGGTTCGATTCCCGGCTGGCGCACAGACAAGGAATGTAGAGAGTTCTTTTCTTTCTCCGAACGTCACACTCTTATGCGCTGAGCTCTTGCCAACATGGTTATGTGCAAAAGAAGCATGGCTTCAGCATATATTTGAAAACTAGTCTATAGTTGAGAAGACCTTCAAAGTCTGCACTATGCAAAGCAAAAGTGGCCTAGTGGCCTAATGGATAAGGCATCAGCCTTCGGAGCTGAGGATTGTGGGTTCGAGTCCCATCTGGGTCATACATTGGAGACTAAAGAGTACATTCTCATTCTTTGGCTTGCCTGCAGACTTCCTCTATCTTCTTTCTTTAGACCCTTTGTAAAGGTAAGTCTGCAAACAAGCTGACTGTGAAAGCATACAACAATGAGCCATAGAGAAGAACCTTAGACGTCAACCCATGCAGAACAGTACAACATTGCTGACCTCTACATGGCATGTTTGTCTGAGAAGCGAAGAGGAATGAAAAGCATGATGTACTGTCTCACGTGGTTATTGAGCAAATCAAGGACAGGTCCATGGAAAAATGAAACAGTAGCTGAAAATGTGATCTGGCTTGAAAAGATGTGTAAATTGCTCATGGAAAAGCACTGTGATTGGTGTTTACTTTTTGGCGACCTCTAAAGTTTAGCTGCGCAGGGTGCCAGTGGTGTAGTGGTATCATGCAAGATTCCCATTCTTGTGAACCAGGTTCGATTCCCGGCTGGCGCACAGACAAGGAATGTAGAGAGTTCTTTTCTTTCTCCGAACGTCACACTCTTATGCGCTGAGCTCTTGCCAACATGGTTATGTGCAAAAGAAGCATGGCTTCAGCATATATTTGAAAACTAGTCTATAGTCGAGAAGACCTTCAAAGTCTGCACTATGCAAAGCAAAAGTGGCCTAGTGGCCTAATGGATAAGGCATCAGCCTTCGGAGCTGAGGATTGTGGGTTCGAGTCCCATCTGGGTCATACATTGGAGACTAAAGAGTACATTCTCATTCTTTGGCTTGCCTGCAGACTTCCTCTATCTTCTTTCTTTAGACCCTTTGTAAAGGTAAGTCTGCAAACAAGCTGACTGTGAAAGCATACAACAATGAGCCATAGAGAAGAACCTTAGACGTCAACCCATGCAGAACAGTACAACATTGCTGACCTCTACATGGCATGTTTGTCTGAGAAGCGAAGAGGAATGAAAAGCATGATGTACTGTCTCACGTGGTTATTGAGCAAATCAAGTACAGGTCCATGGAAAAATGAAACAGTAGCTGAAAATGTGATCTGGCTTGAAAATATGTGTAAATTGCTCATGGAAAAGCACTGTGATTGGTGTTTACTTTTTGGCGACCTCTAAAGTTTAGCTGCGCAGGGTGCCAGTGGTGTAGTGGTATCATGCAAGATTCCCATTTTTGTGAACCAGGTTCGATTCCCGGCTGGCGCACAGACAAGGAATGTAGAGAGTTCTTTTCTTTCTCCGAACGTCACACTCTTATGCGCTGAGCTCTTGCCAACATGGTTATGTGCAAAAGAAGCATGGCTTCAGCATATATTTGAAAACTAGTCTATAGTCGAGAAGACCTTCAAAGTCTGCACTATGCAAAGCAAAAGTGGCCTAGTGGCCTAATGGATAAGGCATCAGCCTTCGGAGCTGAGGATTGTGGGTTCGAGTCCCATCTGGGTCATACATTGGAGACTAAAGAGTACATTCTCATTCTTTGGCTTGCCTGCAGACTTCCTCTATCTTCTTTCTTTAGACCCTTTGTAAAGGTAAGTCTGCAAACAAGCTGACTGTGAAAGCATACAACAATGAGCCATAGAGAAGAACCTTAGACGTCAACCCATGCAGAACAGTACAACATTGCTGACCTCTACATGGCATGTTTGTCTGAGAAGCGAAGAGGAATGAAAAGCATGATGTACTGTCTCACGTGGTTATTGAGCAAATCAAGTACAGGTCCATGGAAAAATGAAACAGTAGCTGAAAATGTGATCTGGCTTGAAAAGATGTGTAAATTGCTCATGGAAAAGCACTGTGATTGGTGTTTACTTTTTGGCGACCTCTAAAGTTTAGCTGCGCAGGGTGCCAGTGGTGTAGTGGTATCATGCAAGATTCCCATTCTTGTGAACCGGGTTCGATTCCCGGCTGGCGCACAGACAAGGAATGTAGGGAGTACTTTTCTTTCTCCGAACGTCACGCTCTTATGCGCTGAGCTCTTGCCAACATGGTTATGTGGCAAAGAAGCATGGCTTCAGCATATATTTGAAAACTAGTCTATAGTCGAGAAGACCTTCAAAGTCTGCACTATGCAAAGCAAAAGTATCCCAGTGGCCTAATGGATAAGGCATCAGCCTTCGGAGCTGAGGATTGTGGGTTCGAGTCCCATCTGGGTCATACATTGGAGACTAAAGTACATTCTCATTCTTTGGCTTGCCAGCAGACTTCCTCTGTCTTCTTTCTTTAGACCCTTTGTAAAGCTAAGTCTGCAAACAAGCTGAGTGTGAAAGCATACAACAATGAGCCATAGAGAAGAACCTTAGACGTCAACCCATGCAGAACAGTACAACATTGTTGACCTCTACATGGCATGTTTGTCTGAGAAGCGAAGAGGAATGAAAAGCATGATGTACTGTCTCACGTGGTTATTGAGCAAATCAAGGACAGGTCCATGGAAAAATGAAACAGTAGCTGAAAATGTGATCTGGCTTGAAAAGATGTGTAAATTGCTCATGGAAAAGCACTGTGATTGGTGTTTACTTTTTGGCGACCTCTAAAGAGTAGCTGCGCAGGGTGCCAGTGGTGTAGTGGTATCATGCAAGATTCCCATTCTTGTGAACCGGGTTCGATTCCCGGCTGGCGCACAGACAAGGAATGTAGAGAGTTCTTTTCTTTCTCCGAACGTCACGCTCTTATGCGCTGAGCTCTTGCCAACATGGTTATGTGGCAAAGAAGCATGGCTTCAGCATATATTTGAAAACTAGTCTATAGTCGAGAAGACCTTCAAAGTCTGCACTATGCAAAGCAAAAGTGGCCCAGTGGCCTAATAGATAAGGCATCAGCCTTCGGAGCTGAGGATTGTGGGTTCGAGTCCCATCTGGGTCATACATTGGAGACTAAAGAGTACATTCTCATTCTTTGGCTTGCCTGCAGACTTCCTCTATCTTCTTTCTTTAGACCCTTTGTAAAGGTAAGTCTGCAAACAAGCTGAGTGTGAAAGCATACAACAATGAGCCATAGAGAAGAACCTTAGACGTCAACCCATGCAGAACAGTACAACATTGTTGACCTCTACATGGCATGTTTGTCTGAGAAGCGAAGAGGAATGAAAAGCATGATGTACTGTCTCACGTGGTTATTGAGCAAATCAAGGACAGGTCCATGGAAAAATGAAACAGTAGCTGAAAATGTGATCTGGCTTGAAAAGATGTGTAAATTCCTCATGGAATAGCACTGTGATTGGTGTTTACTTTTTGGCGACCTCTAAAGAGTAGCTGCGCAGGGTGCCAGTGGTGTAGTGGTATCATGCAAGATTCCCATTCTTGTGAACCGGGTTCGATTCCCGGCTGGCGCACAGACAAGGAATGTAGAGAGTTCTTTTCTTTCTCCGAACGTCACGCTCTTATGCGCTGAGCTCTTGCCAACATGGTTATGTGGCAAAGAAGCATGGCTTCAGCATATATTTGAAAACTAGTCTATAGTCGAGAAGACCTTCAAAGTCTGCACTATGCAAAGCAAAAGTGGCCCAGTGGCCTAATGGATAAGGCATCAGCCTTCGGAGCTGAGGATTGTGGGTTCGAGTCCCATCTGGGTCATACATTGGAGACTAAAGAGTACATTCTCATTCTTTGGCTTGCCTGCAGACTTCCTCTATCTTCTTTCTTTAGACCCTTTGTAAAGGTAAGTCTGCAAACAAGCTGACTGTGAAAGCATACAACAATGAGCCATAGAGAAGAACCTTAGACGTCAACCCATGCAGAACAGTACAACATTGCTGACCTCTACATGGCATGTTTGTCTGAGAAGCGAAGAGGAATGAAAAGCATGATGTACTGTCTCACGTGGTTATTGAGCAAATCAAGGACAGGTCCATGGAAAAATGAAACAGTAGCTGAAAATGTGATCTGGCTTGAAAAGATGTGTAAATTGCTCATGGAAAAGCACTGTGATTGGTGTTTACTTTTTGGCGACCTCTAAAGTTTAGCTGCGCAGGGTGCCAGTGGTGTAGTGGTATCATGCAAGATTCCCATTCTTGTGAACCAGGTTCGATTCCCGGCTGGCGCACAGACAAGGAATGTAGAGAGTTCTTTTCTTTCTCCGAACGTCACACTCTTATGCGCTGAGCTCTTGCCAACATGGTTATGTGCAAAAGAAGCATGGCTTCAGCATATATTTGAAAACTAGTCTATAGTCGAGAAGACCTTCAAAGTCTGCACTATGCAAAGCAAAAGTGGCCTAGTGGCCTAATGGATAAGGCATCAGCCTTCGGAGCTGAGGATTGTGGGTTCGAGTCCCATCTGGGTCATACATTGGAGACTAAAGAGTACATTCTCATTCTTTGGCTTGCCTGCAGACTTCCTCTATCTTCTTTCTTTAGACCCTTTGTAAAGGTAAGTCTGCAAACAAGCTCACTGTGAAAGCATACAACAATGAGCCATAGAGAAGAACCTTAGACGTCAACCCATGCAGAACAGTACAACATTGCTGACCTCTACATGGCATGTTTGTCTGAGAAGCGAAGAGGAATGAAAAGCATGATGTACTGTCTCACGTGGTTATTGAGCAAATCAAGGACAGGTCCATGGAAAAATGAAACAGTAGCTGAAAATGTGATCTGGCTTGAAAAGATGTGTAAATTGCTCATGGAAAAGCACTGTGATTGGTGTTTACTTTTTGGCGACCTCTAAAGTTTAGCTGCGCAGGGTGCCAGTGGTGTAGTGGTATCATGCAAGATTCCCATTTTTGTGAACCAGGTTCGATTCCCGGCTGGCGCACAGACAAGGAATGTAGAGAGTTCTTTTCTTTCTCCGAACGTCACACTCTTATGCGCTGAGCTCTTGCCAACATGGTTATGTGCAAAAGAAGCATGGCTTCAGCATATATTTGAAAACTAGTCTATAGTCGAGAAGACCTTCAAAGTCTGCACTATGCAAAGCAAAAGTGGCCTAGTGGCCTAATGGATAAGGCATCAGCCTTCGGAGCTGAGGATTGTGGGTTCGAGTCCCATCTGGGTCATACATTGGAGACTAAAGAGTACATTCTCATTCTTTGGCTTGCCTGCAGACTTCCTCTATCTTCTTTCTTTAGACCCTTTGTAAAGGTAAGTCTGCAAACAAGCTGACTGTGAAAGCATACAACAATGAGCCATAGAGAAGAACCTTAGACGTCAACCCATGCAGAACAGTACAACATTGCTGACCTCTACATGGCATGTTTGTCTGAGAAGCGAAGAGGAATGAAAAGCATGATGTACTGTCTCACGTGGTTATTGAGCAAATCAAGTACAGGTCCATGGAAAAATGAAACAGTAGCTGAAAATGTGATCTGGCTTGAAAAGATGTGTAAATTGCTCATGGAAAAGCACTGTGATTGGTGTTTACTTTTTGGCGACCTCTAAAGTTTAGCTGCGCAGGGTGCCAGTGGTGTAGTGGTATCATGCAAGATTCCCATTCTTGTGAACCGGGTTCGATTCCCGGCTGGCGCACAGACAAGGAATGTAGAGAGTACTTTTCTTTCTCCGAACGTCACGCTCTTATGCGCTGAGCTCTTGCCAACATGGTTATGTGGCAAAGAAGCATGGCTTCAGCATATATTTGAAAACTAGTCTATAGTCGAGAAGACCTTCAAAGTCTGCACTATGCAAAGCAAAAGTATCCCAGTGGCCTAATGGATAAGGCATCAGCCTTCGGAGCTGAGGATTGTGGGTTCGAGTCCCATCTGGGTCATACATTGGAGACTAAAGTACATTCTCATTCTTTGGCTTGCCAGCAGACTTCCTCTGTCTTCTTTCTTTAGACCCTTTGTAAAGCTAAGTCTGCAAACAAGCTGAGTGTGAAAGCATACAACAATGAGCCATAGAGAAGAACCTTAGACGTCAACCCATGCAGAACAGTACAACATTGTTGACCTCTACATGGCATGTTTGTCTGAGAAGCGAAGAGGAATGAAAAGCATGATGTACTGTCTCACGTGGTTATTGAGCAAATCAAGGACAGGTCCATGGAAAAATGAAACAGTAGCTGAAAATGTGATCTGGCTTGAAAAGATGTGTAAATTGCTCATGGAAAAGCACTGTGATTGGTGTTTACTTTTTGGCGACCTCTAAAGTTTAGCTGCGCAGGGTGCCAGTGGTGTAGTGGTATCATGCAAGATTCCCATTTTTGTGAACCAGGTTCGATTCCCGGCTGGCGCACAGACAAGGAATGTAGAGAGTTCTTTTCTTTCTCCGAACGTCACACTCTTATGCGCTGAGCTCTTGCCAACATGGTTATGTGCAAAAGAAGCATGGCTTCAGCATATATTTGAAAACTAGTCTATAGTCGAGAAGACCTTCAAAGTCTGCACTATGCAAAGCAAAAGTGGCCTAGTGGCCTAATGGATAAGGCATCAGCCTTCGGAGCTGAGGATTGTGGGTTCGAGTCCCATCTGGGTCATACATTGGAGACTAAAGAGTACATTCTCATTCTTTGGCTTGCCTGCAGACTTCCTCTATCTTCTTTCTTTAGACCCTTTGTAAAGGTAAGTCTGCAAACAAGCTGACTGTGAAAGCATACAACAATGAGCCATAGAGAAGAACCTTAGACGTCAACCCATGCAGAACAGTACAACATTGCTGACCTCTACATGGCATGTTTGTCTGAGAAGCGAAGAGGAATGAAAAGCATGATGTACTGTCTCACGTGGTTATTGAGCAAATCAAGTACAGGTCCATGGAAAAATGAAACAGTAGCTGAAAATGTGATCTGGCTTGAAAAGATGTGTAAATTGCTCATGGAAAAGCACTGTGATTGGTGTTTACTTTTTGGCGACCTCTAAAGTTTAGCTGCGCAGGGTGCCAGTGGTGTAGTGGTATCATGCAAGATTCCCATTCTTGTGAACCGGGTTCGATTCCCGGCTGGCGCACAGACAAGGAATGTAGAGAGTACTTTTCTTTCTCCGAACGTCACGCTCTTATGCGCTGAGCTCTTGCCAACATGGTTATGTGGCAAAGAAGCATGGCTTCAGCATATATTTGAAAACTAGTCTATAGTCGAGAAGACCTTCAAAGTCTGCACTATGCAAAGCAAAAGTATCCCAGTGGCCTAATGGATAAGGCATCAGCCTTCGGAGCTGAGGATTGTGGGTTCGAGTCCCATCTGGGTCATACATTGGAGACTAAAGTACATTCTCATTCTTTGGCTTGCCAGCAGACTTCCTCTGTCTTCTTTCTTTAGACCCTTTGTAAAGCTAAGTCTGCAAACAAGCTGAGTGTGAAAGCATACAACAATGAGCCATAGAGAAGAACCTTAGACGTCAACCCATGCAGAACAGTACAACATTGTTGACCTCTACATGGCATGTTTGTCTGAGAAGCGAAGAGGAATGAAAAGCATGATGTACTGTCTCACGTGGTTATTGAGCAAATCAAGGACAGGTCCATGGAAAAATGAAACAGTAGCTGAAAATGTGATCTGGCTTGAAAAGATGTGTAAATTGCTCATGGAAAAGCACTGTGATTGGTGTTTACTTTTTGGCGACCTCTAAAGAGTAGCTGCGCAGGGTGCCAGTGGTGTAGTGGTATCATGCAAGATTCCCATTCTTGTGAACCGGGTTCGATTCCCGGCTGGCGCACAGACAAGGAATGTAGAGAGTTCTTTTCTTTCTCCGAACGTCACGCTCTTATGCGCTGAGCTCTTGCCAACATGGTTATGTGGCAAAGAAGCATGGCTTCAGCATATATTTGAAAACTAGTCTATAGTCGAGAAGACCTTCAAAGTCTGCACTATGCAAAGCAAAAGTGGCCCAGTGGCCTAATGGATAAGGCATCAGCCTTCGGAGCTGAGGATTGTGGGTTCGAGTCCCATCTGGGTCATACATTGGAGACTAAAGAGTACATTCTCATTCTTTGGCTTGCCTGCAGACTTCCTCTATCTTCTTTCTTTAGACCCTTTGTAAAGGTAAGTCTGCAAACAAGCTGACTGTGAAAGCATACAACAATGAGCCATAGAGAAGAACCTTAGACGTCAACCCATGCAGAACAGTACAACATTGCTGACCTCTACATGGCATGTTTGTCTGAGAAGCGAAGAGGAATGAAAAGCATGATGTACTGTCTCACGTGGTTATTGAGCAAATCAAGGACAGGTCCATGGAAAAATGAAACAGTAGCTGAAAATGTGATCTGGCTTGAAAAGATGTGTAAATTGCTCATGGAAAAGCACTGTGATTGGTGTTTACTTTTTGGCGACCTCTAAAGTTTAGCTGCGCAGGGTGCCAGTGGTGTAGTGGTATCATGCAAGATTCCCTTTCTTGTGAACCAGGTTCGATTCCCGGCTGGCGCACAGACAAGGAATGTAGAGAGTTCTTTTCTTTCTCCGAACGTCACACTCTTATGCGCTGAGCTCTTGCCAACATGGTTATGTGCAAAAGAAGCATGGCTTCAGCATATATTTGAAAACTAGTCTATAGTTGAGAAGACCTTCAAAGTCTGCACTATGCAAAGCAAAAGTGGCCTAGTGGCCTAATGGATAAGGCATCAGCCTTCGGAGCTGAGGATTGTGGGTTCGAGTCCCATCTGGGTCATACATTGGAGACTAAAGAGTACATTCTCATTCTTTGGCTTGCCTGCAGACTTCCTCTATCTTCTTTCTTTAGACCCTTTGTAAAGGTAAGTCTGCAAACAAGCTGACTGTGAAAGCATACAACAATGAGCCATAGAGAAGAACCTTAGACGTCAACCCATGCAGAACAGTACAACATTGCTGACCTCTACATGGCATGTTTGTCTGAGAAGCGAAGAGGAATGAAAAGCATGATGTACTGTCTCACGTGGTTATTGAGCAAATCAAGGACAGGTCCATGGAAAAATGAAACAGTAGCTGAAAATGTGATCTGGCTTGAAAAGATGTGTAAATTGCTCATGGAAAAGCACTGTGATTGGTGTTTACTTTTTGGCGACCTCTAAAGTTTAGCTGCGCAGGGTGCCAGTGGTGTAGTGGTATCATGCAAGATTCCCATTCTTGTGAACCAGGTTCGATTCCCGGCTGGCGCACAGACAAGGAATGTAGAGAGTTCTTTTCTTTCTCCGAACGTCACACTCTTATGCGCTGAGCTCTTGCCAACATGGTTATGTGCAAAAGAAGCATGGCTTCAGCATATATTTGAAAACTAGTCTATAGTCGAGAAGACCTTCAAAGTCTGCACTATGCAAAGCAAAAGTGGCCTAGTGGCCTAATGGATAAGGCATCAGCCTTCGGAGCTGAGGATTGTGGGTTCGAGTCCCATCTGGGTCATACATTGGAGACTAAAGAGTACATTCTCATTCTTTGGCTTGCCTGCAGACTTCCTCTATCTTCTTTCTTTAGACCCTTTGTAAAGGTAAGTCTGCAAACAAGCTGACTGTGAAAGCATACAACAATGAGCCATAGAGAAGAACCTTAGACGTCAACCCATGCAGAACAGTACAACATTGCTGACCTCTACATGGCATGTTTGTCTGAGAAGCGAAGAGGAATGAAAAGCATGATGTACTGTCTCACGTGGTTATTGAGCAAATCAAGTACAGGTCCATGGAAAAATGAAACAGTAGCTGAAAATGTGATCTGGCTTGAAAATATGTGTAAATTGCTCATGGAAAAGCACTGTGATTGGTGTTTACTTTTTGGCGACCTCTAAAGTTTAGCTGCGCAGGGTGCCAGTGGTGTAGTGGTATCATGCAAGATTCCCATTCTTGTGAACCGGGTTCGATTCCCGGCTGGCGCACAGACAAGGAATGTAGAGAGTACTTTTCTTTCTCCGAACGTCACGCTCTTATGCGCTGAGCTCTTGCCAACATGGTTATGTGGCAAAGAAGCATGGCTTCAGCATATATTTGAAAACTAGTCTATAGTCGAGAAGACCTTCAAAGTCTGCACTATGCAAAGCAAAAGTGGCCTAGTGGCCTAATGGATAAGGCATCAGCCTTCGGAGCTGAGGATTGTGGGTTCGAGTCCCATCTGGGTCATACATTGGAGACTAAAGTACATTCTCATTCTTTGGCTTGCCAGCAGACTTCCTCTGTCTTCTTTCTTTAGACCCTTTGTAAAGCTAAGTCTGCAAACAAGCTGAGTGTGAAAGCATACAACAATGAGCCATAGAGAAGAACCTTAGACGTCAACCCATGCAGAACAGTACAACATTGTTGACCTCTACATGGCATGTTTGTCTGAGAAGCGAAGAGGAATGAAAAGCATGATGTACTGTCTCACGTGGTTATTGAGCAAATCAAGGACAGGTCCATGGAAAAATGAAACAGTAGCTGAAAATGTGATCTGGCTTGAAAAGATGTGTAAATTGCTCATGGAAAAGCACTGTGATTGGTGTTTACTTTTTGGCGACCTCTAAAGAGTAGCTGCGCAGGGTGCCAGTGGTGTAGTGGTATCATGCAAGATTCCCATTCTTGTGAACCGGGTTCGATTCCCGGCTGGCGCACAGACAAGGAATGTAGAGAGTTCTTTTCTTTCTCCGAACGTCACGCTCTTATGCGCTGAGCTCTTGCCAACATGGTTATGTGGCAAAGAAGCATGGCTTCAGCATATATTTGAAAACTAGTCTATAGTCGAGAAGACCTTCAAAGTCTGCACTATGCAAAGCAAAAGTGGCCCAGTGGCCTAATGGATAAGGCATCAGCCTTCGGAGCTGAGGATTGTGGGTTCGAGTCCCATCTGGGTCATACATTGGAGACTAAAGAGTACATTCTCATTCTTTGGCTTGCCTGCAGACTTCCTCTATCTTCTTTCTTTAGACCCTTTGTAAAGGTAAGTCTGCAAACAAGCTGACTGTGAAAGCATACAACAATGAGCCATAGAGAAGAACCTTAGACGTCAACCCATGCAGAACAGTACAACATTGCTGACCTCTACATGGCATGTTTGTCTGAGAAGCGAAGAGGAATGAAAAGCATGATGTACTGTCTCACGTGGTTATTGAGCAAATCAAGGACAGGTCCATGGAAAAATGAAACAGTAGCTGAAAATGTGATCTGGCTTGAAAAGATGTGTAAATTGCTCATGGAAAAGCACTGTGATTGGTGTTTACTTTTTGGCGACCTCTAAAGTTTAGCTGCGCAGGGTGCCAGTGGTGTAGTGGTATCATGCAAGATTCCCTTTCTTGTGAACCAGGTTCGATTCCCGGCTGGCGCACAGACAAGGAATGTAGAGAGTTCTTTTCTTTCTCCGAACGTCACACTCTTATGCGCTGAGCTCTTGCCAACATGGTTATGTGCAAAAGAAGCATGGCTTCAGCATATATTTGAAAACTAGTCTATAGTTGAGAAGACCTTCAAAGTCTGCACTATGCAAAGCAAAAGTGGCCTAGTGGCCTAATGGATAAGGCATCAGCCTTCGGAGCTGAGGATTGTGGGTTCGAGTCCCATCTGGGTCATACATTGGAGACTAAAGAGTACATTCTCATTCTTTGGCTTGCCTGCAGACTTCCTCTATCTTCTTTCTTTAGACCCTTTGTAAAGGTAAGTCTGCAAACAAGCTGACTGTGAAAGCATACAACAATGAGCCATAGAGAAGAACCTTAGACGTCAACCCATGCAGAACAGTACAACATTGCTGACCTCTACATGGCATGTTTGTCTGAGAAGCGAAGAGGAATGAAAAGCATGATGTACTGTCTCACGTGGTTATTGAGCAAATCAAGGACAGGTCCATGGAAAAATGAAACAGTAGCTGAAAATGTGATCTGGCTTGAAAAGATGTGTAAATTGCTCATGGAAAAGCACTGTGATTGGTGTTTACTTTTTGGCGACCTCTAAAGTTTAGCTGCGCAGGGTGCCAGTGGTGTAGTGGTATCATGCAAGATTCCCATTCTTGTGAACCAGGTTCGATTCCCGGCTGGCGCACAGACAAGGAATGTAGAGAGTTCTTTTCTTTCTCCGAACGTCACACTCTTATGCGCTGAGCTCTTGCCAACATGGTTATGTGCAAAAGAAGCATGGCTTCAGCATATATTTGAAAACTAGTCTATAGTCGAGAAGACCTTCAAAGTCTGCACTATGCAAAGCAAAAGTGGCCTAGTGGCCTAATGGATAAGGCATCAGCCTTCGGAGCTGAGGATTGTGGGTTCGAGTCCCATCTGGGTCATACATTGGAGACTAAAGAGTACATTCTCATTCTTTGGCTTGCCTGCAGACTTCCTCTATCTTCTTTCTTTAGACCCTTTGTAAAGGTAAGTCTGCAAACAAGCTGACTGTGAAAGCATACAACAATGAGCCATAGAGAAGAACCTTAGACGTCAACCCATGCAGAACAGTACAACATTGCTGACCTCTACATGGCATGTTTGTCTGAGAAGCGAAGAGGAATGAAAAGCATGATGTACTGTCTCACGTGGTTATTGAGCAAATCAAGTACAGGTCCATGGAAAAATGAAACAGTAGCTGAAAATGTGATCTGGCTTGAAAATATGTGTAAATTGCTCATGGAAAAGCACTGTGATTGGTGTTTACTTTTTGGCGACCTCTAAAGTTTAGCTGCGCAGGGTGCCAGTGGTGTAGTGGTATCATGCAAGATTCCCATTCTTGTGAACCGGGTTCGATTCCCGGCTGGCGCACAGACAAGGAATGTAGAGAGTACTTTTCTTTCTCCGAACGTCACGCTCTTATGCGCTGAGCTCTTGCCAACATGGTTATGTGGCAAAGAAGCATGGCTTCAGCATATATTTGAAAACTAGTCTATAGTCGAGAAGACCTTCAAAGTCTGCACTATGCAAAGCAAAAGTGGCCTAGTGGCCTAATGGATAAGGCATCAGCCTTCGGAGCTGAGGATTGTGGGTTCGAGTCCCATCTGGGTCATACATTGGAGACTAAAGAGTACATTCTCATTCTTTGGCTTGCCTGCAGACTTCCTCTATCTTCTTTCTTTAGACCCTTTGTAAAGGTAAGTCTGCAAACAAGCTCACTGTGAAAGCATACAACAATGAGCCATAGAGAAGAACCTTAGACGTCAACCCATGCAGAACAGTACAACATTGCTGACCTCTACATGGCATGTTTGTCTGAGAAGCGAAGAGGAATGAAAAGCATGATGTACTGTCTCACGTGGTTATTGAGCAAATCAAGGACAGGTCCATGGAAAAATGAAACAGTAGCTGAAAATGTGATCTGGCTTGAAAAGATGTGTAAATTGCTCATGGAAAAGCACTGTGATTGGTGTTTACTTTTTGGCGACCTCTAAAGTTTAGCTGCGCAGGGTGCCAGTGGTGTAGTGGTATCATGCAAGATTCCCATTTTTGTGAACCAGGTTCGATTCCCGGCTGGCGCACAGACAAGGAATGTAGAGAGTTCTTTTCTTTCTCCGAACGTCACACTCTTATGCGCTGAGCTCTTGCCAACATGGTTATGTGCAAAAGAAGCATGGCTTCAGCATATATTTGAAAACTAGTCTATAGTCGAGAAGACCTTCAAAGTCTGCACTATGCAAAGCAAAAGTGGCCCAGTGGCCTAATGGATAAGGCATCAGCCTTCGGAGCTGAGGATTGTGGGTTCGAGTCCCATCTGGGTCATACATTGGAGACTAAAGAGTACATTCTCATTCTTTGGCTTGCCTGCAGACTTCCTCTATCTTCTTTCTTTAGACCCTTTGTAAAGGTAAGTCTGCAAACAAGCTGACTGTGAAAGCATACAACAATGAGCCATAGAGAAGAACCTTAGACGTCAACCCATGCAGAACAGTACAACATTGCTGACCTCTACATGGCATGTTTGTCTGAGAAGCGAAGAGGAATGAAAAGCATGATGTACTGTCTCACGTGGTTATTGAGCAAATCAAGGACAGGTCCATGGAAAAATGAAACAGTAGCTGAAAATGTGATCTGGCTTGAAAAGATGTGTAAATTGCTCATGGAAAAGCACTGTGATTGGTGTTTACTTTTTGGCGACCTCTAAAGTTTAGCTGCGCAGGGTGCCAGTGGTGTAGTGGTATCATGCAAGATTCCCATTCTTGTGAACCAGGTTCGATTCCCGGCTGGCGCACAGACAAGGAATGTAGAGAGTTCTTTTCTTTCTCCGAACGTCACACTCTTATGCGCTGAGCTCTTGCCAACATGGTTATGTGCAAAAGAAGCATGGCTTCAGCATATATTTGAAAACTAGTCTATAGTTGAGAAGACCTTCAAAGTCTGCACTATGCAAAGCAAAAGTGGCCTAGTGGCCTAATGGATAAGGCATCAGCCTTCGGAGCTGAGGATTGTGGGTTCGAGTCCCATCTGGGTCATACATTGGAGACTAAAGAGTACATTCTCATTCTTTGGCTTGCCTGCAGACTTCCTCTATCTTCTTTCTTTAGACCCTTTGTAAAGGTAAGTCTGCAAACAAGCTGACTGTGAAAGCATACAACAATGAGCCATAGAGAAGAACCTTAGACGTCAACCCATGCAGAACAGTACAACATTGCTGACCTCTACATGGCATGTTTGTCTGAGAAGCGAAGAGGAATGAAAAGCATGATGTACTGTCTCACGTGGTTATTGAGCAAATCAAGGACAGGTCCATGGAAAAATGAAACAGTAGCTGAAAATGTGATCTGGCTTGAAAAGATGTGTAAATTGCTCATGGAAAAGCACTGTGATTGGTGTTTACTTTTTGGCGACCTCTAAAGTTTAGCTGCGCAGGGTGCCAGTGGTGTAGTGGTATCATGCAAGATTCCCATTCTTGTGAACCAGGTTCGATTCCCGGCTGGCGCACAGACAAGGAATGTAGAGAGTTCTTTTCTTTCTCCGAACGTCACACTCTTATGCGCTGAGCTCTTGCCAACATGGTTATGTGCAAAAGAAGCATGGCTTCAGCATATATTTGAAAACTAGTCTATAGTCGAGAAGACCTTCAAAGTCTGCACTATGCAAAGCAAAAGTGGCCTAGTGGCCTAATGGATAAGGCATCAGCCTTCGGAGCTGAGGATTGTGGGTTCGAGTCCCATCTGGGTCATACATTGGAGACTAAAGAGTACATTCTCATTCTTTGGCTTGCCTGCAGACTTTCTCTATCTTCTTTCTTTAGACCCTTTGTAAAGGTAAGTCTGCAAACAAGCTGACTGTGAAAGCATACAACAATGAGCCATAGAGAAGAACCTTAGACGTCAACCCATGCAGAACAGTACAACATTGCTGACCTCTACATGGCATGTTTGTCTGAGAAGCGAAGAGGAATGAAAAGCATGATGTACTGTCTCACGTGGTTATTGAGCAAATCAAGTACAGGTCCATGGAAAAATGAAACAGTAGCTGAAAATGTGATCTGGCTTGAAAATATGTGTAAATTGCTCATGGAAAAGCACTGTGATTGGTGTTTACTTTTTGGCGACCTCTAAAGTTTAGCTGCGCAGGGTGCCAGTGGTGTAGTGGTATCATGCAAGATTCCCATTCTTGTGAACCGGGTTCGATTCCCGGCTGGCGCACAGACAAGGAATGTAGAGAGTTCTTTTCTTTCTCCGAACGTCACGCTCTTATGCGCTGAGCTCTTGCCAACATGGTTATGTGGCAAAGAAGCATGGCTTCAGCATATATTTGAAAACTAGTCTATAGTCGAGAAGACCTTCAAAGTCTGCACTATGCAAAGCAAAAGTATCCCAGTGGCCTAATGGATAAGGCATCAGCCTTCGGAGCTGAGGATTGTGGGTTCGAGTCCCATCTGGGTCATACATTGGAGACTAAAGTACATTCTCATTCTTTGGCTTGCCAGCAGACTTCCTCTGTCTTCTTTCTTTAGACCCTTTGTAAAGCTAAGTCTGCAAACAAGCTGAGTGTGAAAGCATACAACAATGAGCCATAGAGAAGAACCTTAGACGTCAACCCATGCAGAACAGTACAACATTGTTGACCTCTACATGGCATGTTTGTCTGAGAAGCGAAGAGGAATGAAAAGCATGATGTACTGTCTCACGTGGTTATTGAGCAAATCAAGGACAGGTCCATGGAAAAATGAAACAGTAGCTGAAAATGTGATCTGGCTTGAAAAGATGTGTAAATTGCTCATGGAAAAGCACTGTGATTGGTGTTTACTTTTTGGCGACCTCTAAAGAGTAGCTGCGCAGGGTGCCAGTGGTGTAGTGGTATCATGCAAGATTCCCATTCTTGTGAACCGGGTTCGATTCCCGGCTGGCGCACAGACAAGGAATGTAGAGAGTTCTTTTCTTTCTCCGAACGTCACGCTCTTATGCGCTGAGCTCTTGCCAACATGGTTATGTGGCAAAGAAGCATGGCTTCAGCATATATTTGAAAACTAGTCTATAGTCGAGAAGACCTTCAAAGTCTGCACTATGCAAAGCAAAAGTGGCCCAGTGGCCTAATGGATAAGGCATCAGCCTTCGCAGCTGAGGATTGTGGGTTCGAGTCCCATCTGGGTCATACATTGGAGACTAAAGAGTACATTCTCATTCTTTGGCTTGCCTGCAGACTTCCTCTATCTTCTTTCTTTAGACCCTTTGTAAAGGTAAGTCTGCAAACAAGCTGACTGTGAAAGCATACAACAATGAGCCATAGAGAAGAACCTTAGACGTCAACCCATGCAGAACAGTACAACATTGCTGACCTCTACATGGCATGTTTGTCTGAGAAGCGAAGAGGAATGAAAAGCATGATGTACTGTCTCACGTGGTTATTGAGCAAATCAAGGACAGGTCCATGGAAAAATGAAACAGTAGCTGAAAATGTGATCTGGCTTGAAAAGATGTGTAAATTGCTCATGGAAAAGCACTGTGATTGGTGTTTACTTTTTGGCGACCTCTAAAGTTTAGCTGCGCAGGGTGCCAGTGGTGTAGTGGTATCATGCAAGATTCCCATTCTTGTGAACCAGGTTCGATTCCCGGCTGGCGCACAGACAAGGAATGTAGAGAGTTCTTTTCTTTCTCCGAACGTCACACTCTTATGCGCTGAGCTCTTGCCAACATGGTTATGTGCAAAAGAAGCATGGCTTCAGCATATATTTGAAAACTAGTCTATAGTCGAGAAGACCTTCAAAGTCTGCACTATGCAAAGCAAAAGTGGCCTAGTGGCCTAATGGATAAGGCATCAGCCTTCGGAGCTGAGGATTGTGGGTTCGAGTCCCATCTGGGTCATACATTGGAGACTAAAGAGTACATTCTCATTCTTTGGCTTGCCTGCAGACTTCCTCTATCTTCTTTCTTTAGACCCTTTGTAAAGGTAAGTCTGCAAACAAGCTGACTGTGAAAGCATACAACAATGAGCCATAGAGAAGAACCTTAGACGTCAACCCATGCAGAACAGTACAACATTGCTGACCTCTACATGGCATGTTTGTCTGAGAAGCGAAGAGGAATGAAAAGCATGATGTACTGTCTCACGTGGTTATTGAGCAAATCAAGTACAGGTCCATGGAAAAATGAAACAGTAGCTGAAAATGTGATCTGGCTTGAAAAGATGTGTAAATTGCTCATGGAAAAGCACTGTGATTGGTGTTTACTTTTTGGCGACCTCTAAAGTGTAGCTGCGCAGGGTGCCAGTGGTGTAGTGGTATCATGCAAGATTCCCATTCTTGTGAACCGGGTTCGATTCCCGGCTGGCGCACAGACAAGGAATGTAGAGAGTACTTTTCTTTCTCCGAACGTCACGCTCTTATGCGCTGAGCTCTTGCCAACATGGTTATGTGGCAAAGAAGCATGGCTTCAGCATATATTTGAAAACTAGTCTATAGTCGAGAAGACCTTCAAAGTCTGCACTATGCAAAGCAAAAGTGGCCCAGTGGCCTAATGGATAAGGCATCAGCCTTCGGAGCTGAGGATTGTGGGTTCGAGTCCCATCTGGGTCATACATTGGAGACTAAACAGTACATTCTCATTCTTTGGCTTGCCTGCAGACTTCCTCTATCTTCTTTCTTTAGACCCTTTGTAAAGGTAAGTCTGCAAACAAGCTGAGTGTGAAAGCATACAACAATGAGCCATAGAGAAGAACCTTAGACGTCAACCCATGCAGAACAGTACAACATTGCTGACCTCTACATGGCATGCTTGTCTGAGAAGCTAAGAGGAATGAAAAGCATGATGTACTGTCTCACGTGGTTATTGAGCAAATCAAGGACAGGTCCATGGAAAAATGAAACAGTAGCTGAAAATGTGATCTGGCTTGAAAAGATGTGTAAATTGCTCATGGAAAAGCACTGTGATTGGTGTTTACTTTTTGGCGACCTCTAAAGAGTAGCTGCGCAGGGTGCCAGTGGTGTAGTGGTATCATGCAAGATTCCCATTCTTGTGAACCGGGTTCGATTCCCGGCTGGCGCACAGACAAGGAATGTAGAGAGTTCTTTTCTTTCTCCGAACGTCACGCTCTTATGCGCTGAGCTCTTGCCAACATGGTTATGTGGCAAAGAAGCATGGCTTCAGCATATATTTGAAAACTAGTCTATAGTCGAGAAGACCTTCAAAGTCTGCACTATGCAAAGCAAAAGTGGCCCAGTGGCCTAATGGATAAGGCATCAGCCTTCGGAGCTGAGGATTGTGGGTTCGAGTCCCATCTGGGTCATACATTGGAGACTAAAGAGTACATTCTCATTCTTTGGCTTGCCTGCAGACTTCCTCTATCTTCTTTCTTTAGACCCTTTGTAAAGGTAAGTCTGCAAACAAGCTGACTGTGAAAGCATACAACAATGAGCCATAGAGAAGAACCTTAGACGTCAACCCATGCAGAACAGTACAACATTGCTGACCTCTACATGGCATGTTTGTCTGAGAAGCGAAGAGGAATGAAAAGCATGATGTACTGTCTCACGTGGTTATTGAGCAAATCAAGTACAGGTCCATGGAAAAATGAAACAGTAGCTGAAAATGTGATCTGGCTTGAAAAGATGTGTAAATTGCTCATGGAAAAGCACTGTGATTGGTGTTTACTTTTTGGCGACCTCTAAAGTGTAGCTGCGCAGGGTGCCAGTGGTGTAGTGGTATCATGCAAGATTCCCATTCTTGTGAACCGGGTTCGATTCCCGGCTGGCGCACAGACAAGGAATGTAGAGAGTACTTTTCTTTCTCCGAACGTCACGCTCTTATGCGCTGAGCTCTTGCCAACATGGTTATGTGGCAAAGAAGCATGGCTTCAGCATATATTTGAAAACTAGTCTATAGTCGAGAAGACCTTCAAAGTCTGCACTATGCAAAGCAAAAGTGGCCCAGTGGCCTAATGGATAAGGCATCAGCCTTCGGAGCTGAGGATTGTGGGTTCGAGTCCCATCTAGGTCATACATTGGAGACTAAACAGTACATTCTCATTCTTTGGCTTGCCTGCAGACTTCCTCTATCTTCTTTCTTTAGACCCTTTGTAAAGGTAAGTCTGCAAACAAGCTGAGTGTGAAAGCATACAACAATGAGCCATAGAGAAGAACCTTAGACGTCAACCCATGCAGAACAGTACAACATTGCTGACCTCTACATGGCATGCTTGTCTGAGAAGCTAAGAGGAATGAAAAGCATGATGTACTGTCTCACGTGGTTATTGAGCAAATCAAGGACAGGTCCATGGAAAAATGAAACAGTAGCTGAAAATGTGATCTGGCTTGAAAAGATGTGTAAATTGCTCATGGAAAAGCACTGTGATTGGTGTTTACTTTTTGGCGACCTCTAAAGAGTAGCTGCGCAGGGTGCCAGTGGTGTAGTGGTATCATGCAAGATTCCCATTCTTGTGAACCGGGTTCGATTCCCGGCTGGCGCACAGACAAGGAATGTAGAGAGTTCTTTTCTTTCTCCGAACGTCACGCTCTTATGCGCTGAGCTCTTGCCAACATGGTTATGTGGCAAAGAAGCATGGCTTCAGCATATATTTGAAAACTAGTCTATAGTCGAGAAGACCTTCAAAGTCTGCACTATGCAAAGCAAAAGTGGCCCAGTGGCCTAATGGATAAGGCATCAGCCTTCGGAGCTGAGGATTGTGGGTTCGAGTCCCATCTGGGTCATACATTGGAGACTAAACAGTACATTCTTATTCTTTGGCTTGCCTGCAGACTTCCTCTATCTTCTTTCTTTAGACCCTTTGTAAAGGTAAGTCTGCAAACAAGCTGACTGTGAAAGCATACAACAATGAGCCATAGAGAAGAACCTTAGACGTCAACCCATGCAGAACAGTACAACATTGTTGACCTCTACATGGCATGCTTGTCTGAGAAGCGAAGAGGAATGAAAAGCATGATGTACTGTCTCACGTGGTTATTGAGCAAATCAAGGACAGGTCCATGGAAAAATGAAACAGTAGCTGAAAATGTGATCTGGCTTGAAAAGATGTGTAAATTCCTCATGGAATAGCACTGTGATTGGTGTTTACTTTTTGGCGACCTCTAAAGAGTAGCTGCGCAGGGTGCCAGTGGTGTAGTGGTATCATGCAAGATTCCCATTCTTGTGAACCGGGTTCGATTCCCGGCTGGCGCACAGACAAGGAATGTAGAGAGTACTTTTCTTTCTCCGAACGTCACGCTCTTATGCGCTGAGCTCTTGCCAACATGGTTATGTGCAAAAGAAGCATGGCTTCAGCATATATTTGAAAACTAGTCTATAGTCGAGAAGACCTTCAAAGTCTGCACTATGCAAAGCAAAAGTGGCCCAGTGGCCTAATGGATAAGGCATCAGCCTTCGGAGCTGAGGATTGTGGGTTCGAGTCCCATCTGGGTCATACATTGGAGACTAAACAGTACATTCTCATTCTTTGGCTTGCCTGCAGACTTCCTCTATCTTCTTTCTTTAGACCCTTTGTAAAGGTAAGTCTGCAAACAAGCTAAGTGTGAAAGCATACAACAATGAGCCATAGAGAAGAACCTTAGACGTCAACCCATGCAGAACAGTACAACATTGTTGACCTCTACATGGCATGTTTGTCTGAGAAGCGAAGAGGAATGAAAAGCATGATGTACTGTCTCACGTGGTTATTGAGCAAATCAAGGACAGGTCCATGGAAAAATGAAACAGTAGCTGAAAATGTGATCTGGCTTGAAAAGATGTGTAAATTGCTCATGGAAAAGCACTGTGATTGGTGTTTACTTTTTGGCGACCTCTAAAGAGTAGCTGCGCAGGGTGCCAGTGGTGTAGTGGTATCATGCAAGATTCCCATTCTTGTGAACCGGGTTCGATTCCCGGCTGGCGCACAGACAAGGAATGTAGAGAGTTCTTTTCTTTCTCCGAACGTCACGCTCTTATGCGCTGAGCTCTTGCCAACATGGTTATGTGGCAAAGAAGCATGGCTTCAGCATATATTTGAAAACTAGTCTATAGTCGAGAAGACCTTCAAAGTCTGCACTATGCAAAGCAAAAGTGGCCCAGTGGCCTAATGGATAAGGCATCAGCCTTCGGAGCTGAGGATTGTGGGTTCGAGTCCCATCTGGGTCATACATTGGAGACTAAACAGTACATTCTTATTCTTTGGCTTGCCTGCAGACTTCCTCTATCTTCTTTCTTTAGACCCTTTGTAAAGGTAAGTCTGCAAACAAGCTGAGTGTGAAAGCATACAACAATGAGCCATAGAGAAGAACCTTAGACGTCAACCCATGCAGAACAGTACAACATTGTTGACCTCTACATGGCATGCTTGTCTGAGAAGCGAAGAGGAATGAAAAGCATGATGTACTGTCTCACGTGGTTATTGAGCAAATCAAGGACAGGTCCATGGAAAAATGAAACAGTAGCTGAAAATGTGATCTGGCTTGAAAAGATGTGTAAATTCCTCATGGAATAGCACTGTGATTGGTGTTTACTTTTTGGCGACCTCTAAAGAGTAGCTGCGCAGGGTGCCAGTGGTGTAGTGGTATCATGCAAGATTCCCATTCTTGTGAACCGGGTTCGATTCCCGGCTGGCGCACAGACAAGGAATGTAGAGAGTACTTTTCTTTCTCCGAACGTCACGCTCTTATGCGCTGAGCTCTTGCCAACATGGTTATGTGCAAAAGAAGCATGGCTTCAGCATATATTTGAAAACTAGTCTATAGTCGAGAAGACCTTCAAAGTCTGCACTATGCAAAGCAAAAGTGGCCCAGTGGCCTAATGGATAAGGCATCAGCCTTCGGAGCTGAGGATTGTGGGTTCGAGTCCCATCTGGGTCATACATTGGAGACTAAACAGTACATTCTCATTCTTTGGCTTGCCTGCAGACTTCCTCTATCTTCTTTCTTTAGACCCTTTGTAAAGGTAAGTCTGCAAACAAGCTAAGTGTGAAAGCATACAACAATGAGCCATAGAGAAGAACCTTAGACGTCAACCCATGCAGAACAGTACAACATTGTTGACCTCTACATGGCATGTTTGTCTGAGAAGCGAAGAGGAATGAAAAGCATGATGTACTGTCTCACGTGGTTATTGAGCAAATCAAGGACAGGTCCATGGAAAAATGAAACAGTAGCTGAAAATGTGATCTGGCTTGAAAAGATGTGTAAATTGCTCATGGAAAAGCACTGTGATTGGTGTTTACTTTTTGGCGACCTCTAAAGTTTAGCTGCGCAGGGTGCCAGTGGTGTAGTGGTATCATGCAAGATTCCCATTCTTGTGAACCGGGTTCGATTCCCGGCTGGCGCACAGACAAGGAATGTAGAGAGTACTTTTCTTTCTCCGAACGTCACGCTCTTATGCGCTGAGCTCTTGCCAACATGGTTATGTGGCAAAGAAGCATGGCTTCAGCATATATTTGAAAACTAGTCTATAGTCGAGAAGACCTTCAAAGTCTGCACTATGCAAAGCAAAAGTGGCCCAGTGGTCTAATGGATAAGGCATCAGCCTTCGGAGCTGAGGATTGTGGGTTCGAGTCCCATCTGGGTCATACATTGGAGACTAAAGAGTACATTCTCATTCTTTGGCTTGCCTGCAGACTTCCTCTATCTTCTTTCTTTAGACCCTTTGTAAAGGTAAGTCTGCAAACAAGCTGACTGTGAAAGCATACAACAATGAGCCATAGAGAAGAACCTTAGACGTCAACCCATGCAGAACAGTACAACATTGTTGTCCTCTACATGGCATGTTTGTCTGAGAAGCGAAGAGGAATGAAAAGCATGATGTACTGTCTCACGTGGTTATTGAGCAAGTCAAGGACAGGTCCATGGAAAAATGAAACAGTAGCTGAAAATGTGATCTGGCTTGAAAAGATGTGTAAATTGCTCATGGAAAAGCACTGTGATTGGTGTTTACTTTTTGGCGACCTCTAAAGTTTAGCTGCGCAGGGTGCCAGTGGTGTAGTGGTATCATGCAAGATTCCCATTCTTGTGAACCGGGTTCGATTCCCGGCTGGCGCACAGACAAGGAATGTAGAGAGTACTTTTCTTTCTCCGAACGTCACGCTCTTATGCGCTGAGCTCTTGCCAACATGGTTATGTGGCAAAGAAGCATGGCTTCAGCATATATTTGAAAACTAGTCTATAGTCGAGAAGACCTTCAAAGTCTGCACTATGCAAAGCAAAAGTGGCCCAGTGGTCTAATGGATAAGGCATCAGCCTTCGGAGCTGAGGATTGTGGGTTCGAGTCCCATCTGGGTCATACATTGGAGACTAAAGAGTACATTCTCATTCTTTGGCTTGCCTGCAGACTTCCTCTATCTTCTTTCTTTAGACCCTTTGTAAAGGTAAGTCTGCAAACAAGCTGACTGTGAAAGCATACAACAATGAGCCATAGAGAAGAACCTTAGACGTCAACCCATGCAGAACAGTACAACATTGCTGACCTCTACATGGCATGTTTGTCTGAGAAGCGAAGAGGAATGAAAAGCATGATGTACTGTCTCACGTGGTTATTGAGCAAATCAAGGACAGGTCCATGGAAAAATGAAACAGTAGCTGAAAATGTGATCTGGCTTGAAAAGATGTGTAAATTGCTCATGGAAAAGCACTGTGATTGGTGTTTACTTTTTGGCGACCTCTAAAGTTTAGCTGCGCAGGGTGCCAGTGGTGTAGTGGTATCATGCAAGATTCCCATTCTTGTGAACCAGGTTCGATTCCCGGCTGGCGCACAGACAAGGAATGTAGAGAGTTCTTTTCTTTCTCCGAACTTCACACTCTTATGCGCTGAGCTCTTGCCAACATGGTTATGTGCAAAAGAAGCATGGCTTCAGCATATATTTGAAAACTAGTCTATAGTCGAGAAGACCTTCAAAGTCTGCACTATGCAAAGCAAAAGTGGTCTAGTGGCCTAATGGATAAGGCATCAGCCTTCGGAGCTGAGGATTGTGGGTTCGAGTCCCATCTGGGTCATACATTGGAGACTAAAGAGTACATTCTCATTCTTTGGCTTGCCTGCAGACTTCCTCTATCTTCTTTCTTTAGACCCTTTGTAAAGGTAAGTCTGCAAACAAGCTGACTGTGAAAGCATACAACAATGAGCCATAGAGAAGAACCTTAGACGTCAACCCATGCAGAACAGTACAACATTGCTGACCTCTACATGGCATGTTTGTCTGAGAAGCGAAGAGGAATGAAAAGCATGATGTACTGTCTCACGTGGTTATTGAGCAAATCAAGTACAGGTCCATGGAAAAATGAAACAGTAGCTGAAAATGTGATCTGGCTTGAAAAGATGTGTAAATTGCTCATGGAAAAGCACTGTGATTGGTGTTTACTTTTTGGCGACCTCTAAAGTTTAGCTGCGCAGGGTGCCAGTGGTGTAGTGGTATCATGCAAGATTCCCATTCTTGTGAACCGGGTTCGATTCCCGGCTGGCGCACAGACAAGGAATGTAGAGAGTACTTTTCTTTCTCCGAACGTCACGCTCTTATGCGCTGAGCTCTTGCCAACATGGTTATGTGGCAAAGAAGCATGGCTTCAGCATATATTTGAAAACTAGTCTATAGTCGAGAAGACCTTCAAAGTCTGCACTATGCAAAGCAAAAGTGGCCCAGTGGCCTAATGGATAAGGCATCAGCCTTCGGAGCTGAGGATTGTGGGTTCGAGTCCCATCTGGGTCATACATTGGAGACTAAACAGTACATTCTCATTCTTTGGCTTGCCTGCAGACTTCCTCTATCTTCTTTCTTTAGACCCTTTGTAAAGGTAAGTCTGCAAACAAGCTGAGTGTGAAAGCATACAACAATGAGCCATAGAGAAGAACCTTAGACGTCAACCCATGCAGAACAGTACAACATTGCTGACCTCTACATGGCATGCTTGTCTGAGAAGCTAAGAGGAATGAAAAGCATGATGTACTGTCTCACGTGGTTATTGAGCAAATCAAGGACAGGTCCATGGAAAAATGAAACAGTAGCTGAAAATGTGATCTGGCTTGAAAAGATGTGTAAATTGCTCATGGAAAAGCACTGTGATTGGTGTTTACTTTTTGGCGACCTCTAAAGAGTAGCTGCGCAGGGTGCCAGTGGTGTAGTGGTATCATGCAAGATTCCCATTCTTGTGAACCGGGTTCGATTCCCGGCTGGCGCACAGACAAGGAATGTAGAGAGTACTTTTCTTTCTCCGAACGTCACGCTCTTATGCGCTGAGCTCTTGCCAACATGGTTATGTGGCAAAGAAGCATGGCTTCAGCATATATTTGAAAACTAGTCTATAGTCGAGAAGACCTTCAAAGTCTGCACTATGCAAAGCAAAAGTGGCCCAGTGGCCTAATGGATAAGGCATCAGCCTTCGGAGCTGAGGATTGTGGGTTCGAGTCCCATCTGGGTCATACATTGGAGACTAAACAGTACATTCTCATTCTTTGGCTTGCCTGCAGACTTCCTCTATCTTCTTTCTTTAGACCCTTTGTAAAGGTAAGTCTGCAAACAAGCTGAGTGTGAAAGCATACAACAATGAGCCATAGAGAAGAACCTTAGACGTCAACCCATGCAGAACAGTACAACATTGCTGACCCCTACATGGCATGCTTGTCTGAGAAGCTAAGAGGAATGAAAAGCATGATGTACTGTCTCACGTGGTTATTGAGCAAATCAAGGACAGGTCCATGGAAAAATGAAACAGTAGCTGAAAATGTGATCTGGCTTGAAAAGATGTGTAAATTGCTCATGGAAAAGCACTGTGATTGGTGTTTACTTTTTGGCGACCTCTAAAGAGTAGCTGCGCAGGGTGCCAGTGGTGTAGTGGTATCATGCAAGATTCCCATTCTTGTGAACCGGGTTCGATTCCCGGCCGGCGCACAGACAAGGAATCTAGAGAGTACTTTTCTTTCTCCGAACGTCACGCTCTTATGCGCTGAGCTCTTGCCAACATGGTTATGTGGCAAAGAAGCATGGCTTCAGCATATATTTGAAAACTAGTCTATAGTCGAGAAGACCTTCAAAGTCTGCACTATGCAAAGCAAAAGTGGCCCAGTGGCCTAATGGATAAGGCATCAGCCTTCGGAGCTGAGGATTGTGGGTTCGAGTCCCATCTGGGTCATACATTGGAGACTAAACAGTACATTCTTATTCTTTGGCTTGCCTGCAGACTTCCTCTATCTTCTTTCTTTAGACCCTTTGTAAAGGTAAGTCTGCAAACAAGCTGAGTGTGAAAGCATACAACAATGAGCCATAGAGAAGAACCTTAGACGTCAACCCATGCAGAACAGTACAACATTGCTGACCTCTACATGGCATGCTTGTCTGAGAAGCTAAGAGGAATGAAAAGCATGATGTACTGTCTCACGTGGTTATTGAGCAAATCAAGGACAGGTCCATGGAAAAATGAAACAGTAGCTGAAAATGTGATCTGGCTTGAAAAGATGTGTAAATTGCTCATGGAAAAGCACTGTGATTGGTGTTTACTTTTTGGCGACCTCTAAAGAGTAGCTGCGCAGGGTGCCAGTGGTGTAGTGGTATCATGCAAGATTCCCATTCTTGTGAACCGGGTTCGATTCCCGGCTGGCGCACAGACAAGGAATCTAGAGAGTACTTTTCTTTCTCCGAACGTCACGCTCTTATGCGCTGAGCTCTTGCCAACATGGTTATGTGGCAAAGAAGCATGGCTTCAGCATATATTTGAAAACTAGTCTATAGTCGAGAAGACCTTCAAAGTCTGCACTATGCAAAGCAAAAGTGGCCCAGTGGCCTAATGGATAAGGCATCAGCCTTCGGAGCTGAGGATTGTGGGTTCGAGTCCCATCTGGGTCATACATTGGAGACTAAAGAGTACATTCTCATTCTTTGGCTTGCCTGCAGACTTCCTCTGTCTTCTTTCTTTAGACCCTTTGTAAAGGTAAGTCTGCAAACAAGCTGACTGTGAAAGCATACAACAATGAGCCATAGAGAAGAACCTTAGACGTCAACCCATGCAGAACAGTACAACATTGTTGTCCTCTACATGGCATGCTTGTCTGAGAAGCGAAGAGGAATGAAAAGCATGATGTACTGTCTCACGTGGTTATTGAGCAAATCAAGGACAGGTCCATGGAAAAATGAAACAGTAGCTGAAAATGTGATCTGGCTTGAAAAGATGTGTAAATTGCTCATGGAAAAGCACTGTGATTGGTGTTTACTTTTTGGCGACCTCTAAAGTTTAGCTGCGCAGGGTGCCAGTGGTGTAGTGGTATCATGCAAGATTCCCATTCTTGTGAACCGGGTTCGATTCCCGGCTGGCGCACAGACAAGGAATCTAGAGAGTACTTTTCTTTCTCCGAACGTCACGCTCTTATGCGCTGAGCTCTTGCCAACATGGTTATGTGGCAAAGAAGCATGGCTTCAGCATATATTTGAAAACTAGTCTATAGTCGAGAAGACCTTCAAAGTCTGCACTATGCAAAGCAAAAGTGGCCCAGTGGCCTAATGGATAAGGCATCAGCCTTCGGAGCTGAGGATTGTGGGTTCGAGTCCCATCTGGGTCATACATTGGAGACTAAAGAGTACATTCTCATTCTTTGGCTTGCCTGCAGACTTCCTCTGTCTTCTTTCTTTAGACCCTTTGTAAAGGTAAGTCTGCAAACAAGCTGACTGTGAAAGCATACAACAATGAGCCATAGAGAAGAACCTTAGACGTCAACCCATGCAGAACAGTACAACATTGTTGTCCTCTACATGGCATGCTTGTCTGAGAAGCGAAGAGGAATGAAAAGCATGATGTACTGTCTCACGTGGTTATTGAGCAAATCAAGGACAGGTCCATGGAAAAATGAAACAGTAGCTGAAAATGTGATCTGGCTTGAAAAGATGTGTAAATTGCTCATGGAAAAGCACTGTGATTGGTGTTTACTTTTTGGCGACCTCTAAAGTTTAGCTGCGCAGGGTGCCAGTGGTGTAGTGGTATCATGCAAGATTCCCATTCTTGTGAACCGGGTTCGATTCCCGGCTGGCGCACAGACAAGGAATGTAGAGAGTACTTTTCTTTCTCCGAACGTCACGCTCTTATGCGCTGAGCTCTTGCCAACATGGTTATGTGGCAAAGAAGCATGGCTTCAGCATATATTTGAAAACTAGTCTATAGTCGAGAAGACCTTCAAAGTCTGCACTATGCAAAGCAAAAGTGGCCCAGTGGCCTAATGGATAAGGCATCAGCCTTCGGAGCTGAGGATTGTGGGTTCGAGTCCCATCTGTGTCATACATTGGAGACTAAAGAGTACATTCTCATTCTTTGGCTTGCCTGCAGACTTCCTCTGTCTTCTTTCTTTAGACCCTTTGTAAAGCTAAGTCTGCAAACAAGCTGAGTGTGAAAGCATACAACAATGAGCCATAGAGAAGAACCTTAGACGTCAACCCATGCAGAATAGTACAACATTGTTGACCTCTACATGGCATGCTTGTCTGAGAAGCGAAGAGGAATGAAAAGCATGATGTACTGTCTCACGTGGTTATTGAGCAAATCAAGGACAGGTCCATGGAAAAATGAAACAGTAGCTGAAAATGTGATCTGGCTTGAAAAGATGTGTAAATTGCTCATGGAAAAGCACTGTGATTGGTGTTTACTTTTTGGCGACCTCTAAAGTGTAGCTGCGCAGGGTGCCAGTGGTGTAGTGGTATCATGCAAGATTCCCATTCTTGTGAACCGGGTTCGATTCCCGGCTGGCGCACAGACAAGGAATGTAGAGAGTACTTTTCTTTCTCCGAACGTCACGCTCTTATGCGCTGAGCTCTTGCCAACATGGTTATGTGGCAAAGAAGCATGGCTTCAGCATATATTTGAAAACTAGTCTATAGTCGAGAAGACCTTCAAAGTCTGCACTATGCAAAGCAAAAGTGGCCCAGTGGTCTAATGGATAAGGCATCAGCCTTCGGAGCTGAGGATTGTGGGTTCGAGTCCCATCTGGGTCATACATTGGAGACTAAAGAGTACATTCTCATTCTTTGGCTTGCCTGCAGACTTCCTCTATCTTCTTTCTTTAGACCCTTTGTAAAGGTAAGTCTGCAAACAAGCTGACTGTGAAAGCATACAACAATGAGCCATAGAGAAGAACCTTAGACGTCAACCCATGCAGAACAGTACAACATTGCTGACCTCTACATGGCATGTTTGTCTGAGAAGCGAAGAGGAATGAAAAGCATGATGTACTGTCTCACGTGGTTATTGAGCAAATCAAGGACAGGTCCATGGAAAAATGAAACAGTAGCTGAAAATGTGATCTGGCTTGAAAAGATGTGTAAATTGCTCATGGAAAAGCACTGTGATTGGTGTTTACTTTTTGGCGACCTCTAAAGTTTAGCTGCGCAGGGTGCCAGTGGTGTAGTGGTATCATGCAAGATTCCCATTCTTGTGAACCAGGTTCGATTCCCGGCTGGCGCACAGACAAGGAATGTAGAGAGTTCTTTTCTTTCTCCGAACTTCACACTCTTATGCGCTGAGCTCTTGCCAACATGGTTATGTGCAAAAGAAGCATGGCTTCAGCATATATTTGAAAACTAGTCTATAGTCGAGAAGACCTTCAAAGTCTGCACTATGCAAAGCAAAAGTGGTCTAGTGGCCTAATGGATAAGGCATCAGCCTTCGGAGCTGAGGATTGTGGGTTCGAGTCCCATCTGGGTCATACATTGGAGACTAAAGAGTACATTCTCATTCTTTGGCTTGCCTGCAGACTTCCTCTATCTTCTTTCTTTAGACCCTTTGTAAAGGTAAGTCTGCAAACAAGCTGACTGTGAAAGCATACAACAATGAGCCATAGAGAAGAACCTTAGACGTCAACCCATGCAGAACAGTACAACATTGCTGACCTCTACATGGCATGTTTGTCTGAGAAGCGAAGAGGAATGAAAAGCATGATGTACTGTCTCACGTGGTTATTGAGCAAATCAAGTACAGGTCCATGGAAAAATGAAACAGTAGCTGAAAATGTGATCTGGCTTGAAAAGATGTGTAAATTGCTCATGGAAAAGCACTGTGATTGGTGTTTACTTTTTGGCGACCTCTAAAGTTTAGCTGCGCAGGGTGCCAGTGGTGTAGTGGTATCATGCAAGATTCCCATTCTTGTGAACCGGGTTCGATTCCCGGCTGGCGCACAGACAAGGAATGTAGAGAGTACTTTTCTTTCTCCGAACGTCACGCTCTTATGCGCTGAGCTCTTGCCAACATGGTTATGTGGCAAAGAAGCATGGCTTCAGCATATATTTGAAAACTAGTCTATAGTCGAGAAGACCTTCAAAGTCTGCACTATGCAAAGCAAAAGTGGTCTAGTGGCCTAATGGATAAGGCATCAGCCTTCGGAGCTGAGGATTGTGGGTTCGAGTCCCATCTGGGTCATACATTGGAGACTAAAGAGTACATTCTCATTCTTTGGCTTGCCTGCAGACTTCCTCTATCTTCTTTCTTTAGACCCTTTGTAAAGGTAAGTCTGCAAACAAGCTGACTGTGAAAGCATACAACAATGAGCCATAGAGAAGAACCTTAGACGTCAACCCATGCAGAACAGTACAACATTGCTGACCTCTACATGGCATGTTTGTCTGAGAAGCGAAGAGGAATGAAAAGCATGATGTACTGTCTCACGTGGTTATTGAGCAAATCAAGTACAGGTCCATGGAAAAATGAAACAGTAGCTGAAAATGTGATCTGGCTTGAAAAGATGTGTAAATTGCTCATGGAAAAGCACTGTGATTGGTGTTTACTTTTTGGCGACCTCTAAAGTTTAGCTGCGCAGGGTGCCAGTGGTGTAGTGGTATCATGCAAGATTCCCATTCTTGTGAACCGGGTTCGATTCCCGGCTGGCGCACAGACAAGGAATGTAGAGAGTACTTTTCTTTCTCCGAACGTCACGCTCTTATGCGCTGAGCTCTTGCCAACATGGTTATGTGGCAAAGAAGCATGGCTTCAGCATATATTTGAAAACTAGTCTATAGTCGAGAAGACCTTCAAAGTCTGCACTATGCAAAGCAAAAGTGGCCCAGTGGCCTAATGGATAAGGCATCAGCCTTCGGAGCTGAGGATTGTGGGTTCGAGTCCCATCTGGGTCATACATTGGAGACTAAACAGTACATTCTCATTCTTTGGCTTGCCTGCAGACTTCCTCTATCTTCTTTCTTTAGACCCTTTGTAAAGGTAAGTCTGCAAACAAGCTGAGTGTGAAAGCATACAACAATGAGCCATAGAGAAGAACCTTAGACGTCAACCCATGCAGAACAGTACAACATTGCTGACCTCTACATGGCATGCTTGTCTGAGAAGCTAAGAGGAATGAAAAGCATGATGTACTGTCTCACGTGGTTATTGAGCAAATCAAGGACAGGTCCATGGAAAAATGAAACAGTAGCTGAAAATGTGATCTGGCTTGAAAAGATGTGTAAATTGCTCATGGAAAAGCACTGTGATTGGTGTTTACTTTTTGGCGACCTCTAAAGAGTAGCTGCGCAGGGTGCCAGTGGTGTAGTGGTATCATGCAAGATTCCCATTCTTGTGAACCGGGTTCGATTCCCGGCCGGCGCACAGACAAGGAATCTAGAGAGTACTTTTCTTTCTCCGAACGTCACGCTCTTATGCGCTGAGCTCTTGCCAACATGGTTATGTGGCAAAGAAGCATGGCTTCAGCATATATTTGAAAACTAGTCTATAGTCGAGAAGACCTTCAAAGTCTGCACTATGCAAAGCAAAAGTGGCCCAGTGGCCTAATGGATAAGGCATCAGCCTTCGGAGCTGAGGATTGTGGGTTCGAGTCCCATCTGGGTCATACATTGGAGACTAAACAGTACATTCTTATTCTTTGGCTTGCCTGCAGACTTCCTCTATCTTCTTTCTTTAGACCCTTTGTAAAGGTAAGTCTGCAAACAAGCTGACTGTGAAAGCATACAACAATGAGCCATAGAGAAGAACCTTAGACGTCAACCCATGCAGAACAGTACAACATTGCTGACCTCTACATGGCATGTTTGTCTGAGAAGCGAAGAGGAATGAAAAGCATGATGTACTGTCTCACGTGGTTATTGAGCAAATCAAGTACAGGTCCATGGAAAAATGAAACAGTAGCTGAAAATGTGATCTGGCTTGAAAAGATGTGTAAATTGCTCATGGAAAAGCACTGTGATTGGTGTTTACTTTTTGGCGACCTCTAAAGTTTAGCTGCGCAGGGTGCCAGTGGTGTAGTGGTATCATGCAAGATTCCCATTCTTGTGAACCGGGTTCGATTCCCGGCTGGCGCACAGACAAGGAATGTAGAGAGTACTTTTCTTTCTCCGAACGTCACGCTCTTATGCGCTGAGCTCTTGCCAACATGGTTATGTGGCAAAGAAGCATGGCTTCAGCATATATTTGAAAACTAGTCTATAGTCGAGAAGACCTTCAAAGTCTGCACTATGCAAAGCAAAAGTGGCCCAGTGGTCTAATGGATAAGGCATCAGCCTTCGGAGCTGAGGATTGTGGGTTCGAGTCCCATCTGGGTCATACATTGGAGACTAAAGAGTACATTCTCATTCTTTGGCTTGCCTGCAGACTTCCTCTATCTTCTTTCTTTAGACCCTTTGTAAAGGTAAGTCTGCAAACAAGCTGACTGTGAAAGCATACAACAATGAGCCATAGAGAAGAACCTTAGACGTCAACCCATGCAGAACAGTACAACATTGCTGACCTCTACATGGCATGTTTGTCTGAGAAGCGAAGAGGAATGAAAAGCATGATGTACTGTCTCACGTGGTTATTGAGCAAATCAAGGACAGGTCCATGGAAAAATGAAACAGTAGCTGAAAATGTGATCTGGCTTGAAAAGATGTGTAAATTGCTCATGGAAAAGCACTGTGATTGGTGTTTACTTTTTGGCGACCTCTAAAGTTTAGCTGCGCAGGGTGCCAGTGGTGTAGTGGTATCATGCAAGATTCCCATTCTTGTGAACCAGGTTCGATTCCCGGCTGGCGCACAGACAAGGAATGTAGAGAGTTCTTTTCTTTCTCCGAACTTCACACTCTTATGCGCTGAGCTCTTGCCAACATGGTTATGTGCAAAAGAAGCATGGCTTCAGCATATATTTGAAAACTAGTCTATAGTCGAGAAGACCTTCAAAGTCTGCACTATGCAAAGCAAAAGTGGTCTAGTGGCCTAATGGATAAGGCATCAGCCTTCGGAGCTGAGGATTGTGGGTTCGAGTCCCATCTGGGTCATACATTGGAGACTAAAGAGTACATTCTCATTCTTTGGCTTGCCTGCAGACTTCCTCTATCTTCTTTCTTTAGACCCTTTGTAAAGGTAAGTCTGCAAACAAGCTGACTGTGAAAGCATACAACAATGAGCCATAGAGAAGAACCTTAGACGTCAACCCATGCAGAACAGTACAACATTGCTGACCTCTACATGGCATGTTTGTCTGAGAAGCGAAGAGGAATGAAAAGCATGATGTACTGTCTCACGTGGTTATTGAGCAAATCAAGTACAGGTCCATGGAAAAATGAAACAGTAGCTGAAAATGTGATCTGGCTTGAAAAGATGTGTAAATTGCTCATGGAAAAGCACTGTGATTGGTGTTTACTTTTTGGCGACCTCTAAAGTTTAGCTGCGCAGGGTGCCAGTGGTGTAGTGGTATCATGCAAGATTCCCATTCTTGTGAACCGGGTTCGATTCCCGGCTGGCGCACAGACAAGGAATGTAGAGAGTACTTTTCTTTCTCCGAACGTCACGCTCTTATGCGCTGAGCTCTTGCCAACATGGTTATGTGGCAAAGAAGCATGGCTTCAGCATATATTTGAAAACTAGTCTATAGTCGAGAAGACCTTCAAAGTCTGCACTATGCAAAGCAAAAGTGGCCCAGTGGCCTAATGGATAAGGCATCAGCCTTCGGAGCTGAGGATTGTGGGTTCGAGTCCCATCTGGGTCATACATTGGAGACTAAACAGTACATTCTCATTCTTTGGCTTGCCTGCAGACTTCCTCTATCTTCTTTCTTTAGACCCTTTGTAAAGGTAAGTCTGCAAACAAGCTGAGTGTGAAAGCATACAACAATGAGCCATAGAGAAGAACCTTAGACGTCAACCCATGCAGAACAGTACAACATTGCTGACCTCTACATGGCATGCTTGTCTGAGAAGCTAAGAGGAATGAAAAGCATGATGTACTGTCTCACGTGGTTATTGAGCAAATCAAGGACAGGTCCATGGAAAAATGAAACAGTAGCTGAAAATGTGATCTGGCTTGAAAAGATGTGTAAATTGCTCATGGAAAAGCACTGTGATTGGTGTTTACTTTTTGGCGACCTCTAAAGAGTAGCTGCGCAGGGTGCCAGTGGTGTAGTGGTATCATGCAAGATTCCCATTCTTGTGAACCGGGTTCGATTCCCGGCCGGCGCACAGACAAGGAATCTAGAGAGTACTTTTCTTTCTCCGAACGTCACGCTCTTATGCGCTGAGCTCTTGCCAACATGGTTATGTGGCAAAGAAGCATGGCTTCAGCATATATTTGAAAACTAGTCTATAGTCGAGAAGACCTTCAAAGTCTGCACTATGCAAAGCAAAAGTGGCCCAGTGGCCTAATGGATAAGGCATCAGCCTTCGGAGCTGAGGATTGTGGGTTCGAGTCCCATCTGGGTCATACATTGGAGACTAAACAGTACATTCTTATTCTTTGGCTTGCCTGCAGACTTCCTCTATCTTCTTTCTTTAGACCCTTTGTAAAGGTAAGTCTGCAAACAAGCTGACTGTGAAAGCATACAACAATGAGCCATAGAGAAGAACCTTAGACGTCAACCCATGCAGAACAGTACAACATTGCTGACCTCTACATGGCATGTTTGTCTGAGAAGCGAAGAGGAATGAAAAGCATGATGTACTGTCTCACGTGGTTATTGAGCAAATCAAGTACAGGTCCATGGAAAAATGAAACAGTAGCTGAAAATGTGATCTGGCTTGAAAAGATGTGTAAATTGCTCATGGAAAAGCACTGTGATTGGTGTTTACTTTTTGGCGACCTCTAAAGTTTAGCTGCGCAGGGTGCCAGTGGTGTAGTGGTATCATGCAAGATTCCCATTCTTGTGAACCGGGTTCGATTCCCGGCTGGCGCACAGACAAGGAATGTAGAGAGTACTTTTCTTTCTCCGAACGTCACGCTCTTATGCGCTGAGCTCTTGCCAACATGGTTATGTGGCAAAGAAGCATGGCTTCAGCATATATTTGAAAACTAGTCTATAGTCGAGAAGACCTTCAAAGTCTGCACTATGCAAAGCAAAAGTGGCCCAGTGGCCTAATGGATAAGGCATCAGCCTTCGGAGCTGAGGATTGTGGGTTCGAGTCCCATCTGGGTCATACATTGGAGACTAAACAGTACATTCTCATTCTTTGGCTTGCCTGCAGACTTCCTCTATCTTCTTTCTTTAGACCCTTTGTAAAGGTAAGTCTGCAAACAAGCTGAGTGTGAAAGCATACAACAATGAGCCATAGAGAAGAACCTTAGACGTCAACCCATGCAGAACAGTACAACATTGCTGACCTCTACATGGCATGCTTGTCTGAGAAGCTAAGAGGAATGAAAAGCATGATGTACTGTCTCACGTGGTTATTGAGCAAATCAAGGACAGGTCCATGGAAAAATGAAACAGTAGCTGAAAATGTGATCTGGCTTGAAAAGATGTGTAAATTGCTCATGGAAAAGCACTGTGATTGGTGTTTACTTTTTGGCGACCTCTAAAGAGTAGCTGCGCAGGGTGCCAGTGGTGTAGTGGTATCATGCAAGATTCCCATTCTTGTGAACCGGGTTCGATTCCCGGCCGGCGCACAGACAAGGAATCTAGAGAGTACTTTTCTTTCTCCGAACGTCACGCTCTTATGCGCTGAGCTCTTGCCAACATGGTTATGTGGCAAAGAAGCATGGCTTCAGCATATATTTGAAAACTAGTCTATAGTCGAGAAGACCTTCAAAGTCTGCACTATGCAAAGCAAAAGTGGCCCAGTGGCCTAATGGATAAGGCATCAGCCTTCGGAGCTGAGGATTGTGGGTTCGAGTCCCATCTGGGTCATACATTGGAGACTAAACAGTACATTCTTATTCTTTGGCTTGCCTGCAGACTTCCTCTATCTTCTTTCTTTAGACCCTTTGTAAAGGTAAGTCTGCAAACAAGCTGAGTGTGAAAGCATACAACAATGAGCCATAGAGAAGAACCTTAGACGTCAACCCATGCAGAACAGTACAACATTGCTGACCTCTACATGGCATGCTTGTCTGAGAAGCTAAGAGGAATGAAAAGCATGATGTACTGTCTCACGTGGTTATTGAGCAAATCAAGGACAGGTCCATGGAAAAATGAAACAGTAGCTGAAAATGTGATCTGGCTTGAAAAGATGTGTAAATTGCTCATGGAAAAGCACTGTGATTGGTGTTTACTTTTTGGCGACCTCTAAAGAGTAGCTGCGCAGGGTGCCAGTGGTGTAGTGGTATCATGCAAGATTCCCATTCTTGTGTACCGGGTTCGATTCCCGGCTGGCGCACAGACAAGGAATCTAGAGAGTACTTTTCTTTCTCCGAACGTCACGCTCTTATGCGCTGAGCTCTTGCCAACATGGTTATGTGGCAAAGAAGCATGGCTTCAGCATATATTTGAAAACTAGTCTATAGTCGAGAAGACCTTCAAAGTCTGCACTATGCAAAGCAAAAGTGGCCCAGTGGCCTAATGGATAAGGCATCAGCCTTCGGAGCTGAGGATTGTGGGTTCGAGTCCCATCTGGGTCATACATTGGAGACTAAAGAGTACATTCTCATTCTTTGGCTTGCCTGCAGACTTCCTCTGTCTTCTTTCTTTAGACCCTTTGTAAAGGTAAGTCTGCAAACAAGCTGACTGTGAAAGCATACAACAATGAGCCATAGAGAAGAACCTTAGACGTCAACCCATGCAGAACAGTACAACATTGTTGTCCTCTACATGGCATGCTTGTCTGAGAAGCGAAGAGGAATGAAAAGCATGATGTACTGTCTCACGTGGTTATTGAGCAAATCAAGGACAGGTCCATGGAAAAATGAAACAGTAGCTGAAAATGTGATCTGGCTTGAAAAGATGTGTAAATTGCTCATGGAAAAGCACTGTGATTGGTGTTTACTTTTTGGCGACCTCTAAAGTTTAGCTGCGCAGGGTGCCAGTGGTGTAGTGGTATCATGCAAGATTCCCATTCTTGTGAACCGGGTTCGATTCCCGGCTGGCGCACAGACAAGGAATGTAGAGAGTACTTTTCTTTCTCCGAACGTCACGCTCTTATGCGCTGAGCTCTTGCCAACATGGTTATGTGGCAAAGAAGCATGGCTTCAGCATATATTTGAAAACTAGTCTATAGTCGAGAAGACCTTCAAAGTCTGCACTATGCAAAGCAAAAGTGGTCTAGTGGCCTAATGGATAAGGCATCAGCCTTCGGAGCTGAGGATTGTGGGTTCGAGTCCCATCTGGGTCATACATTGGAGACTAAAGAGTACATTCTCATTCTTTGGCTTGCCTGCAGACTTCCTCTATCTTCTTTCTTTAGACCCTTTGTAAAGGTAAGTCTGCAAACAAGCTGACTGTGAAAGCATACAACAATGAGCCATAGAGAAGAACCTTAGACGTCAACCCATGCAGAACAGTACAACATTGCTGACCTCTACATGGCATGTTTGTCTGAGAAGCGAAGAGGAATGAAAAGCATGATGTACTGTCTCACGTGGTTATTGAGCAAATCAAGTACAGGTCCATGGAAAAATGAAACAGTAGCTGAAAATGTGATCTGGCTTGAAAAGATGTGTAAATTGCTCATGGAAAAGCACTGTGATTGGTGTTTACTTTTTGGCGACCTCTAAAGTTTAGCTGCGCAGGGTGCCAGTGGTGTAGTGGTATCATGCAAGATTCCCATTCTTGTGAACCGGGTTCGATTCCCGGCTGGCGCACAGACAAGGAATGTAGAGAGTACTTTTCTTTCTCCGAACGTCACGCTCTTATGCGCTGAGCTCTTGCCAACATGGTTATGTGGCAAAGAAGCATGGCTTCAGCATATATTTGAAAACTAGTCTATAGTCGAGAAGACCTTCAAAGTCTGCACTATGCAAAGCAAAAGTGGCCCAGTGGCCTAATGGATAAGGCATCAGCCTTCGGAGCTGAGGATTGTGGGTTCGAGTCCCATCTGGGTCATACATTGGAGACTAAACAGTACATTCTCATTCTTTGGCTTGCCTGCAGACTTCCTCTATCTTCTTTCTTTAGACCCTTTGTAAAGGTAAGTCTGCAAACAAGCTGAGTGTGAAAGCATACAACAATGAGCCATAGAGAAGAACCTTAGACGTCAACCCATGCAGAACAGTACAACATTGCTGACCTCTACATGGCATGCTTGTCTGAGAAGCTAAGAGGAATGAAAAGCATGATGTACTGTCTCACGTGGTTATTGAGCAAATCAAGGACAGGTCCATGGAAAAATGAAACAGTAGCTGAAAATGTGATCTGGCTTGAAAAGATGTGTAAATTGCTCATGGAAAAGCACTGTGATTGGTGTTTACTTTTTGGCGACCTCTAAAGAGTAGCTGCGCAGGGTGCCAGTGGTGTAGTGGTATCATGCAAGATTCCCATTCTTGTGAACCGGGTTCGATTCCCGGCCGGCGCACAGACAAGGAATCTAGAGAGTACTTTTCTTTCTCCGAACGTCACGCTCTTATGCGCTGAGCTCTTGCCAACATGGTTATGTGGCAAAGAAGCATGGCTTCAGCATATATTTGAAAACTAGTCTATAGTCGAGAAGACCTTCAAAGTCTGCACTATGCAAAGCAAAAGTGGCCCAGTGGCCTAATGGATAAGGCATCAGCCTTCGGAGCTGAGGATTGTGGGTTCGAGTCCCATCTGGGTCATACATTGGAGACTAAACAGTACATTCTTATTCTTTGGCTTGCCTGCAGACTTCCTCTATCTTCTTTCTTTAGACCCTTTGTAAAGGTAAGTCTGCAAACAAGCTGAGTGTGAAAGCATACAACAATGAGCCATAGAGAAGAACCTTAGACGTCAACCCATGCAGAACAGTACAACATTGCTGACCTCTACATGGCATGCTTGTCTGAGAAGCTAAGAGGAATGAAAAGCATGATGTACTGTCTCACGTGGTTATTGAGCAAATCAAGGACAGGTCCATGGAAAAATGAAACAGTAGCTGAAAATGTGATCTGGCTTGAAAAGATGTGTAAATTGCTCATGGAAAAGCACTGTGATTGGTGTTTACTTTTTGGCGACCTCTAAAGAGTAGCTGCGCAGGGTGCCAGTGGTGTAGTGGTATCATGCAAGATTCCCATTCTTGTGAACCGGGTTCGATTCCCGGCTGGCGCACAGACAAGGAATCTAGAGAGTACTTTTCTTTCTCCGAACGTCACGCTCTTATGCGCTGAGCTCTTGCCAACATGGTTATGTGGCAAAGAAGCATGGCTTCAGCATATATTTGAAAACTAGTCTATAGTCGAGAAGACCTTCAAAGTCTGCACTATGCAAAGCAAAAGTGGCCCAGTGGCCTAATGGATAAGGCATCAGCCTTCGGAGCTGAGGATTGTGGGTTCGAGTCCCATCTGGGTCATACATTGGAGACTAAAGAGTACATTCTCATTCTTTGGCTTGCCTGCAGACTTCCTCTGTCTTCTTTCTTTAGACCCTTTGTAAAGGTAAGTCTGCAAACAAGCTGACTGTGAAAGCATACAACAATGAGCCATAGAGAAGAACCTTAGACGTCAACCCATGCAGAACAGTACAACATTGTTGTCCTCTACATGGCATGCTTGTCTGAGAAGCGAAGAGGAATGAAAAGCATGATGTACTGTCTCACGTGGTTATTGAGCAAATCAAGGACAGGTCCATGGAAAAATGAAACAGTAGCTGAAAATGTGATCTGGCTTGAAAAGATGTGTAAATTGCTCATGGAAAAGCACTGTGATTGGTGTTTACTTTTTGGCGACCTCTAAAGTTTAGCTGCGCAGGGTGCCAGTGGTGTAGTGGTATCATGCAAGATTCCCATTCTTGTGAACCGGGTTCGATTCCCGGCTGGCGCACAGACAAGGAATGTAGAGAGTACTTTTCTTTCTCCGAACGTCACGCTCTTATGCGCTGAGCTCTTGCCAACATGGTTATGTGGCAAAGAAGCATGGCTTCAGCATATATTTGAAAACTAGTCTATAGTCGAGAAGACCTTCAAAGTCTGCACTATGCAAAGCAAAAGTGGCCCAGTGGCCTAATGGATAAGGCATCAGCCTTCGGAGCTGAGGATTGTGGGTTCGAGTCCCATCTGGGTCATACATTGGAGACTAAAGAGTACATTCTCATTCTTTGGCTTGCCTGCAGACTTCCTCTGTCTTCTTTCTTTAGACCCTTTGTAAAGGTAAGTCTGCAAACAAGCTGACTGTGAAAGCATACAACAATGAGCCATAGAGAAGAACCTTAGACGTCAACCCATGCAGAACAGTACAACATTGCTGACCTCTACATGGCATGCTTGTCTGAGAAGCTAAGAGGAATGAAAAGCATGATGTACTGTCTCACGTGGTTATTGAGCAAATCAAGGACAGGTCCATGGAAAAATGAAACAGTAGCTGAAAATGTGATCTGGCTTGAAAAGATGTGTAAATTGCTCATGGAAAAGCACTGTGATTGGTGTTTACTTTTTGGCGACCTCTAAAGAGTAGCTGCGCAGGGTGCCAGTGGTGTAGTGGTATCATGCAAGATTCCCATTCTTGTGAACCGGGTTCGATTCCCGGCTGGCGCACAGACAAGGAATGTAGAGAGTACTTTTCTTTCTCCGAACGTCACGCTCTTATGCGCTGAGCTCTTGCCAACATGGTTATGTGGCAAAGAAGCATGGCTTCAGCATATATTTGAAAACTAGTCTATAGTCGAGAAGACCTTCAAAGTCTGCACTATGCAAAGCAAAAGTGGCCCAGTGGCCTAATGGATAAGGCATCAGCCTTCGGAGCTGAGGATTGTGTGTTCGAGTCCCATCTGGGTCATACATTGGAGACTAAACAGTACATTCTCATTCTTTGGCTTGCCTGCAGACTTCCTCTATCTTCTTTCTTTAGACCCTTTGTAAAGGTAAGTCTGCAAACAAGCTGAGTGTGAAAGCATACAACAATGAGCCATAGAGAAGAACCTTAGACGTCAACCCATGCAGAACAGTACAACATTGCTGACCTCTACATGGCATGCTTGTCTGAGAAGCTAAGAGGAATGAAAAGCATGATGTACTGTCTCACGTGGTTATTGAGCAAATCAAGGACAGGTCCATGGAAAAATGAAACAGTAGCTGAAAATGTGATCTGGCTTGAAAAGATGTGTAAATTGCTCATGGAAAAGCACTGTGATTGGTGTTTACTTTTTGGCGACCTCTAAAGAGTAGCTGCGCAGGGTGCCAGTGGTGTAGTGGTATCATGCAAGATTCCCATTCTTGTGAACCGGGTTCGATTCCCGGCTGGCGCACAGACAAGGAATCTAGAGAGTACTTTTCTTTCTCCGAACGTCACGCTCTTATGCGCTGAGCTCTTGCCAACATGGTTATGTGGCAAAGAAGCATGGCTTCAGCATATATTTGAAAACTAGTCTATAGTCGAGAAGACCTTCAAAGTCTGCACTATGCAAAGCAAAAGTGGCCCAGTGGCCTAATGGATAAGGCATCAGCCTTCGGAGCTGAGGATTGTGGGTTCGAGTCCCATCTGGGTCATACATTGGAGACTAAAGAGTACATTCTCATTCTTTGGCTTGCCTGCAGACTTCCTCTGTCTTCTTTCTTTAGACCCTTTGTAAAGGTAAGTCTGCAAACAAGCTGACTGTGAAAGCATACAACAATGAGCCATAGAGAAGAACCTTAGACGTCAACCCATGCAGAACAGTACAACATTGTTGTCCTCTACATGGCATGCTTGTCTGAGAAGCGAAGAGGAATGAAAAGCATGATGTACTGTCTCACGTGGTTATTGAGCAAATCAAGGACAGGTCCATGGAAAAATGAAACAGTAGCTGAAAATGTGATCTGGCTTGAAAAGATGTGTAAATTGCTCATGGAAAAGCACTGTGATTGGTGTTTACTTTTTGGCGACCTCTAAAGTTTAGCTGCGCAGGGTGCCAGTGGTGTAGTGGTATCATGCAAGATTCCCATTCTTGTGAACCGGGTTCGATTCCCGGCTGGCGCACAGACAAGGAATGTAGAGAGTACTTTTCTTTCTCCGAACGTCACGCTCTTATGCGCTGAGCTCTTGCCAACATGGTTATGTGGCAAAGAAGCATGGCTTCAGCATATATTTGAAAACTAGTCTATAGTCGAGAAGACCTTCAAAGTCTGCACTATGCAAAGCAAAAGTGGCCCAGTGGCCTAATGGATAAGGCATCAGCCTTCGGAGCTGAGGATTGTGGGTTCGAGTCCCATCTGGGTCATACATTGGAAACTAAAGAGTACATTCTCATTCTTTGGCTTGCCTGCAGACTTCCTCTGTCTTCTTTCTTTAGACCCTTTGTAAAGCTAAGTCTGCAAACAAGCTGAGTGTGAAAGCATACAACAATGAGCCATAGAGAAGAACCTTAGACGTCAACCCATGCAGAATAGTACAACATTGTTGACCTCTACATGGCATGCTTGTCTGAGAAGCGAAGAGGAATGAAAAGCATGATGTACTGTCTCACGTGGTTATTGAGCAAATCAAGGACAGGTCCATGGAAAAATGAAACAGTAGCTGAAAATGTGATCTGGCTTGAAAAGATGTGTAAATTGCTCATGGAAAAGCACTGTGATTGGTGTTTACTTTTTGGCGACCTCTAAAGTGTAGCTGCGCAGGGTGCCAGTGGTGTAGTGGTATCATGCAAGATTCCCATTCTTGTGAACCGGGTTCGATTCCCGGCTGGCGCACAGACAAGGAATGTAGAGAGTACTTTTCTTTCTCCGAACGTCACGCTCTTATGCGCTGAGCTCTTGCCAACATGGTTATGTGGCAAAGAAGCATGGCTTCAGCATATATTTGAAAACTAGTCTATAGTCGAGAAGACCTTCAAAGTCTGCACTATGCAAAGCAAAAGTGGCCCAGTGGCCTAATGGATAAGGCATCAGCCTTCGGAGCTGAGGATTGTGGGTTCGAGTCCCATCTGGGTCATACATTGGAGACTAAACAGTACATTCTCATTCTTTGGCTTGCCTGCAGACTTCCTCTATCTTCTTTCTTTAGACCCTTTGTAAAGCTAAGTCTGCAAACAAGCTGAGTGTGAAAGCATACAACAATGAGCCATAGAGAAGAACCTTAGACGTCAACCCATGCAGAACAGTACAACATTGCTGACCTCTACATGGCATGCTTGTCTGAGAAGCTAAGAGGAATGAAAAGCATGATGTACTGTCTCACGTGGTTATTGAGCAAATCAAGGACAGGTCCATGGAAAAATGAAACAGTAGCTGAAAATGTGATCTGGCTTGAAAAGATGTGTAAATTGCTCATGGAAAAGCACTGTGATTGGTGTTTACTTTTTGGCGACCTCTAAAGAGTAGCTGCGCAGGGTGCCAGTGGTGTAGTGGTATCATGCAAGATTCCCATTCTTGTGAACCGGGTTCGATTCCCGGCTGGCGCACAGACAAGGAATCTAGAGAGTACTTTTCTTTCTCCGAACGTCACGCTCTTATGCGCTGAGCTCTTGCCAACATGGTTATGTGGCAAAGAAGCATGGCTTCAGCATATATTTGAAAACTAGTCTATAGTCGAGAAGACCTTCAAAGTCTGCACTATGCAAAGCAAAAGTGGCCCAGTGGCCTAATGGATAAGGCATTGGCCTTCGGAGCTGAGGATTGTGGGTTCGAGTCCCATCTGGGTCATACATTGGAGACTAAAGAGTACATTCTCATTCTTTGGCTTGCCTGCAGACTTCCTCTGTCTTCTTTCTTTAGACCCTTTGTAAAGCTAAGTCTGCAAACAAGCTGAGTGTGAAAGCATACAACAATGAGCCATAGAGAAGAACCTTAGACGTCAACCCATGCAGAATAGTACAACATTGTTGACCTCTACATGGCATGCTTGTCTGAGAAGCGAAGAGGAATGAAAAGCATGATGTACTGTCTCACGTGGTTATTGAGCAAATCAAGGACAGGTCCATGGAAAAATGAAACAGTAGCTGAAAATGTGATCTGGCTTGAAAAGATGTGTAAATTGCTCATGGAAAAGCACTGTGATTGGTGTTTACTTTTTGGCGACCTCTAAAGTGTAGCTGCGCAGGGTGCCAGTGGTGCAGTGGTATCATGCAAGATTCCCATTCTTGTGAACCGGGTTCGATTCCCGGCTGGCGCACAGACAAGGAATGTAGAGAGTACTTTTCTTTCTCCGAACGTCACGCTCTTATGCGCTGAGCTCTTGCCAACATGGTTATGTGGCAAAGAAGCATGGCTTCAGCATATATTTGAAAACTAGTCTATAGTCGAGAAGACCTTCAAAGTCTGCACTATGCAAAGCAAAAGTGGCCCAGTGGCCTAATGGATAAGGCATCAGCCTTCGGAGCTGAGGATTGTGGGTTCGAGTCCCATCTGGGTCATACATTGGAGACTAAACAGTACATTCTCATTCTTTGGCTTGCCTGCAGACTTCCTCTATCTTCTTTCTTTAGACCCTTTGTAAAGGTAAGTCTGCAAACAAGCTGAGTGTGAAAGCATACAACAATGAGCCATAGAGAAGAACCTTAGACGTCAACCCATGCAGAACAGTACAACATTGCTGACCTCTACATGGCATGCTTGTCTGAGAAGCTAAGAGGAATGAAAAGCATGATGTACTGTCTCACGCGGTTATTGAGCAAATCAAGGACAGGTCCATGGAAAAATGAAACAGTAGCTGAAAATGTGATCTGGCTTGAAAAGATGTGTAAATTGCTCATGGAAAAGCACTGTGATTGGTGTTTACTTTTTGGCGACCTCTAAAGTGTAGCTGCGCAGGGTGCCAGTGGTGTAGTGGTATCATGCAAGATTCCCATTTTTGTGAACCGGGTTCGATTCCCGGCTGGCGCACAGACATGGAATGTAGAGAGTTCTTTTCTTTCTCCGAACGTCACGCTCTTATGCGCTGAGCTCTTGCCAACATGGTTATGTGGCAAAGAAGCATGGCTTCAGCATATATTTGAAAACTAGTCTATAGTCGAGAAGACCTTCAAAGTCTGCACTATGCAAAGCAAAAGTGGCCCAGTGGCCTAATGGATAAGGCATCAGCCTTCGGAGCTGAGGATTGTGGGTTCGAGTCCCATCTGGGTCATACATTGGAGACTAAACAGTACATTCTCATTCTTTGGCTTGCCTGCAGACTTCCTCTATCTTCTTTCTTTAGACCCTTTGTAAAGCTAAGTCTGCAAACAAGCTGAGTGTGAAAGCATACAACAATGAGCCATAGAGAAGAACCTTAGACGTCAACCCATGCAGAATAGTACAACATTGTTGACCTCTACATGGCATGCTTGTCTGAGAAGCGAAGAGGAATGAAAAGCATGATGTACTGTCTCACGTGGTTATTGAGCAAATCAAGGACAGGTCCATGGAAAAATGAAACAGTAGCTGAAAATGTGATCTGGCTTGAAAAGATGTGTAAATTGCTCATGGAAAAGCACTGTGATTGGTGTTTACTTTTTGGCGACCTCTAAAGTGTAGCTGCGCAGGGTGCCAGTGGTGTAGTGGTATCATGCAAGATTCCCATTCTTGTGAACCGGGTTCGATTCCCGGCTGGCGCACAGACAAGGAATGTAGAGAGTACTTTTCTTTCTCCGAACGTCACGCTCTTATGCGCTGAGCTCTTGCCAACATGGTTATGTGGCAAAGAAGCATGGCTTCAGCATATATTTGAAAACTAGTCTATAGTCGAGAAGACCTTCAAAGTCTGCACTATGCAAAGCAAAAGTGGCCCAGTGGCCTAATGGATAAGGCATCAGCCTTCGGAGCTGAGGATTGTGGGTTCGAGTCCCATCTGGGTCATACATTGGAGACTAAACAGTACATTCTCATTCTTTGGCTTGCCTGCAGACTTCCTCTGTCTTCTTTCTTTAGACCCTTTGTAAAGCTAAGTCTGCAAACAAGCTGAGTGTGAAAGCATACAACAATGAGCCATAGAGAAGAACCTTAGACGTCAACCCATGCAGAACAGTACAACATTGTTGACCTCTACATGGCATGCTTGTCTGAGAAGCGAAGAGGAATGAAAAGCATGATGTACTGTCTCACGTGGTTATTGAGCAAATCAAGGACAGGTCCATGGAAAAATGAAACAGTAGCTGAAAATGTGATCTGGCTTGAAAAGATGTGTAAATTCCTCATGGAATAGCACTGTGATTGGTGTTTACTTTTTGGCGACCTCTAAAGAGTAGCTGCGCAGGGTGCCAGTGGTGTAGTGGTATCATGCAAGATTCCCATTCTTGTGAACCGGGTTCGATTCCCGGCTGGCGCACAGACAAGGAATGTTGAGAGTACTTTTCTTTCTCCGAACGTCACGCTTTTATGCGCTGAGCTCTTGCCAACATGGTTATGTGCAAAAGAAGCATGGCTTCAGCATATATTTGAAAACTAGTCTATAGTCGAGAAGACCTTCAAAGTCTGCACTATGCAAAGCAAAAGTGGCCCAGTGGCCTAATGGATAAGGCATCAGCCTTCGGAGCTGAGGATTGTGGGTTCGAGTCCCATCTGGGTCATACATTGGAGACTAAACAGTACATTCTCATTCTTTGGCTTGCCTGCAGACTTCCTCTATCTTCTTTCTTTAGACCCTTTGTAAAGGTAAGTCTGCAAACAAGCTAAGTGTGAAAGCATACAACAATGAGCCATAGAGAAGAACCTTAGACGTCAACCCATGCAGAACAGTACAACATTGTTGACCTCTACATGGCATGTTTGTCTGAGAAGCGAAGAGGAATGAAAAGCATGATGTACTGTCTCACGTGGTTATTGAGCAAATCAAGGACAGGTCCATGGAAAAATGAAACAGTAGCTGAAAATGTGATCTGGCTTGAAAAGATGTGTAAATTGCTCATGGAAAAGCACTGTGATTAGTGTTTACTTTTTGGCAACCTCTAAAGTTTAGCTGCGCAGGGTGCCAGTGGTGTAGTGGTATCATGCAAGATTCCCATTCTTGTGAACCGGGTTCGATTCCCGGCTGGCGCACAGACAAGGAATGTAGAGAGTACTTTTCTTTCTCCGAACGTCACGCTCTTATGCGCTGAGCTCTTGCCAACATGGTTATGTGGCAAAGAAGCATGGCTTCAGCATATATTTGAAAACTAGTCTATAGTCGAGAAGACCTTCAAAGTCTGCACTATGCAAAGCAAAAGTGGCCCAGTGGTCTAATGGATAAGGCATCAGCCTTCGGAGCTGAGGATTGTGGGTTCGAGTCCCATCTGGGTCATACATTGGAGACTAAAGAGTACATTCTCATTCTTTGGCTTGCCTGCAGACTTCCTCTATCTTCTTTCTTTAGACCCTTTGTAAAGGTAAGTCTGCAAACAAGCTGAGTGTGAAAGCATACAACAATGAGCCATAGAGAAGAACCTTAGACGTCAACCCATGCAGAACAGTACAACATTGCTGACCTCTACATGGCATGTTTGTCTGAGAAGCGAAGAGGAATGAAAAGCATGATGTACTGTCTCACGTGGTTATTGAGCAAATCAAGGACAGGTCCATGGAAAAATGAAACAGTAGCTGAAAATGTGATCTGGCTTGAAAAGATGTGTAAATTGCTCATGGAAAAGCACTGTGATTGGTGTTTACTTTTTGGCGACCTCTAAAGTTTAGCTGCGCAGGGTGCCAGTGGTGTAGTGGTATCATGCAAGATTCCCATTCTTGTGAACCAGGTTCGATTCCCGGCTGGCGCACAGACAAGGAATGTAGAGAGTTCTTTTCTTTCTCCGAACTTCACACTCTTATGCGCTGAGCTCTTGCCAACATGGTTATGTGCAAAAGAAGCATGGCTTCAGCATATATTTGAAAACTAGTCTATAGTCGAGAAGACCTTCAAAGTCTGCACTATGCAAAGCAAAAGTGGCCCAGTGGCCTAATGGATAAGGCATCAGCCTTCGGAGCTGAGGATTGTGGGTTCGAGTCCCATCTGGGTCATACATTGGAGACTAAAGAGTACATTCTCATTCTTTGGCTTGCCTGCAGACTTCCTCTGTCTTCTTTCTTTAGACCCTTTGTAAAGGTAAGTCTGCAAACAAGCTGACTGTGAAAGCATACAACAATGAGCCATAGAGAAGAACCTTAGACGTCAACCCATGCAGAACAGTACAACATTGTTGTCCTCTACATGGCATGTTTGTCTGAGAAGCGAAGAGGAATGAAAAGCATGATGTACTGTCTCACGTGGTTATTGAGCAAGTCAAGGACAGGTCCATGGAAAAATGAAACAGTAGCTGAAAATGTGATCTGGCTTGAAAAGATGTGTAAATTGCTCATGGAAAAGCACTGTGATTGGTGTTTACTTTTTGGCGACCTCTAAAGTGTAGCTGCGCAGGGTGCCAGTGGTGTAGTGGTATCATGCAAGATTCCCATTTTTGTGAACCGGGTTCGATTCCCGGCTGGCGCACAGACATGGAATGTAGAGAGTTCTTTTCTTTCTCCGAACGTCACGCTCTTATGCGCTGAGCTCCTGCCAACATGGTTATGTGGCAAAGAAGCATGGCTTCAGCATATATTTGAAAACTAGTCTATAGTCGAGAAGACCTTCAAAGTCTGCACTATGCAAAGCAAAAGTGGCCCAGTGGCCTAATGGATAAGGCATCAGCCTTCGGAGCTGAGGATTGTGGGTTCGAGTCCCATCTGGGTCATACATTGGAGACTAAAGAGTACATTCTCATTCTTTGGCTTGCCTGCAGACTTCCTCTGTCTTCTTTCTTTAGACCCTTTGTAAAGCTAAGTCTGCAAACAAGCTGAGTGTGAAAGCATACAACAATGAGCCATAGAGAAGAACCTTAGACGTCAACCCATGCAGAACAGTACAACATTGTTGACCTCTACATGGCATGCTTGTCTGAGAAGCGAAGAGGAATGAAAAGCATGATGTACTGTCTCACGTGGTTATTGAGCAAATCAAGGACAGGTCCATGGAAAAATGAAACAGTAGCTGAAAATGTGATCTGGCTTGAAAAGATGTGTAAATTCCTCATGGAATAGCACTGTGATTGGTGTTTACTTTTTGGCGACCTCTAAAGAGTAGCTGCGCAGGGTGCCAGTGGTGTAGTGGTATCATGCAAGATTCCCATTCTTGTGAACCGGGTTCGATTCCCGGCTGGCGCACAGACAAGGAATGTAGAGAGTACTTTTCTTTCTCCGAACGTCACGCTTTTATGCGCTGAGCTCTTGCCAACATGGTTATGTGCAAAAGAAGCATGGCTTCAGCATATATTTGAAAACTAGTCTATAGTCGAGAAGACCTTCAAAGTCTGCACTATGCAAAGCAAAAGTGGCCCAGTGGTCTAATGGATAAGGCATCAGCCTTCGGAGCTGAGGATTGTGGGTTCGAGTCCCATCTGGGTCATACATTGGAGACTAAAGAGTACATTCTCATTCTTTGGCTTGCCTGCAGACTTCCTCTATCTTCTTTCTTTAGACCCTTTGTAAAGGTAAGTCTGCAAACAAGCTAAGTGTGAAAGCATACAACAATGAGCCATAGAGAAGAACCTTAGACGTCAACCCATGCAGAACAGTACAACATTGTTGACCTCTACATGGCATGTTTGTCTGAGAAGCGAAGAGGAATGAAAAGCATGATGTACTGTCTCACGTGGTTATTGAGCAAATCAAGGACAGGTCCATGGAAAAATGAAACAGTAGCTGAAAATGTGATCTGGCTTGAAAAGATGTGTAAATTGCTCATGGAAAAGCACTGTGATTGGTGTTTACTTTTTGGCGACCTCTAAAGTTTAGCTGCGCAGGGTGCCAGTGGTGTAGTGGTATCATGCAAGATTCCCATTCTTGTGAACCGGGTTCGATTCCCGGCTGGCGCACAGACAAGGAATGTAGAGAGTACTTTTCTTTCTCCGAACGTCACACTCTTATGCGCTGAGCTCTTGCCAACATGGTTATGTGGCAAAGAAGCATGGCTTCAGCATATATTTGAAAACTAGTCTATAGTCGAGAAGACCTTCAAAGTCTGCACTATGCAAAGCAAAAGTGGCCCAGTGGTCTAATGGATAAGGCATCAGCCTGCGGAGCTGAGGATTGTGGGTTCGAGTCCCATCTGGGTCATACATTGGAGACTAAAGAGTACATTCTCATTCTTTGGCTTGCCTGCAGACTTCCTCTATCTTCTTTCTTTAGACCCTTTGTAAAGGTAAGTCTGCAAACAAGCTGACTGTGAAAGCATACAACAATGAGCCATAGAGAAGAACCTTAGACGTCAACCCATGCAGAACAGTACAACATTGCTGACCTCTACATGGCATGTTTGTCTGAGAAGCGAAGAGGAATGAAAAGCATGATGTACTGTCTCACGTGGTTATTGAGCAAATCAAGGACAGGTCCATGGAAAAATGAAACAGTAGCTGAAAATGTGATCTGGCTTGAAAAGATGTGTAAATTGCTCATGGAAAAGCACTGTGATTGGTGTTTACTTTTTGGCGACCTCTAAAGTTTTTAGCTGCGCAGGGTGCCAGTGGTGTAGTGGTATCATGCAAGATTCCCATTCTTGTGAACCGGGTTCGATTCCCGGCTGGCGCACAGACAAGGAATGTAGAGAGTACTTTTCTTTCTCCGAACTTCACACTCTTATGCGCTGAGCTCTTGCCAACATGGTTATGTGCAAAAGAAGCATGGCTTCAGCATATATTTGAAAACTAGTCTATAGTCGAGAAGACCTTCAAAGTCTGCACTATGCAAAGCAAAAGTGGTCTAGTGGCCTAATGGATAAGGCATCAGCCTTCGGAGCTGAGGATTGTGGGTTCGAGTCCCATCTGGGTCATACATTGGAGACTAAACAGTACATTCTCATTCTTTGGCTTGCCTGCAGACTTCCTCTATCTTCTTTCTTTAGACCCTTTGTAAAGGTAAGTCTGCAAACAAGCTAAGTGTGAAAGCATACAACAATGAGCCATAGAGAAGAACCTTAGACGTCAACCCATGCAGAACAGTACAACATTGTTGACCTCTACATGGCATGTTTGTCTGAGAAGCGAAGAGGAATGAAAAGCATGATGTACTGTCTCACGTGGTTATTGAGCAAATCAAGGACAGGTCCATGGAAAAATGAAACAGTAGCTGAAAATGTGATCTGGCTTGAAAAGATGTGTAAATTGCTCATGGAAAAGCACTGTGATTAGTGTTTACTTTTTGGCAACCTCTAAAGTTTAGCTGCGCAGGGTGCCAGTGGTGTAGTGGTATCATGCAAGATTCCCATTCTTGTGAACCGGGTTCGATTCCCGGCTGGCGCACAGACAAGGAATGTAGAGAGTACTTTTCTTTCTCCGAACGTCACGCTCTTATGCGCTGAGCTCTTGCCAACATGGTTATGTGGCAAAGAAGCATGGCTTCAGCATATATTTGAAAACTAGTCTATAGTCGAGAAGACCTTCAAAGTCTGCACTATGCAAAGCAAAAGTGGCCCAGTGGTCTAATGGATAAGGCATCAGCCTTCGGAGCTGAGGATTGTGGGTTCGAGTCCCATCTGGGTCATACATTGGAGACTAAAGAGTACATTCTCATTCTTTGGCTTGCCTGCAGACTTCCTCTATCTTCTTTCTTTAGACCCTTTGTAAAGGTAAGTCTGCAAACAAGCTGAGTGTGAAAGCATACAACAATGAGCCATAGAGAAGAACCTTAGACGTCAACCCATGCAGAACAGTACAACATTGCTGACCTCTACATGGCATGCTTGTCTGAGAAGCTAAGAGGAATGAAAAGCATGATGTACTGTCTCACGTGGTTATTGAGCAAATCAAGGACAGGTCCATGGAAAAATGAAACAGTAGCTGAAAATGTGATCTGGCTTGAAAAGATGTGTAAATTGCTCATGGAAAAGCACTGTGATTGGTGTTTACTTTTTGGCGACCTCTAAAGAGTAGCTGCGCAGGGTGCCAGTGGTGTAGTGGTATCATGCAAGATTCCCATTCTTGTGAACCGGGTTCGATTCCCGGCTGGCGCACAGACAAGGAATCTAGAGAGTACTTTTCTTTCTCCGAACGTCACGCTCTTATGCGCTGAGCTCTTGCCAACATGGTTATGTGGCAAAGAAGCATGGCTTCAGCATATATTTGAAAACTAGTCTATAGTCGAGAAGACCTTCAAAGTCTGCACTATGCAAAGCAAAAGTGGCCCAGTGGCCTAATGGATAAGGCATCAGCCTTCGGAGCTGAGGATTGTGGGTTCGAGTCCCATCTGGGTCATACATTGGAGACTAAAGAGTACATTCTCATTCTTTGGCTTGCCTGCAGACTTCCTCTGTCTTCTTTCTTTAGACCCTTTGTAAAGGTAAGTCTGCAAACAAGCTGACTGTGAAAGCATACAACAATGAGCCATAGAGAAGAACCTTAGACGTCAACCCATGCAGAACAGTACAACATTGTTGTCCTCTACATGGCATGCTTGTCTGAGAAGCGAAGAGGAATGAAAAGCATGATGTACTGTCTCACGTGGTTATTGAGCAAATCAAGGACAGGTCCATGGAAAAATGAAACAGTAGCTGAAAATGTGATCTGGCTTGAAAAGATGTGTAAATTGCTCATGGAAAAGCACTGTGATTGGTGTTTACTTTTTGGCGACCTCTAAAAGTTTAGCTGCGCAGGGTGCCAGTGGTGTAGTGGTATCATGCAAGATTCCCATTCTTGTGAACCGGGTTCGATTCCCGGCTGGCGCACAGACAAGGAATGTAGAGAGTACTTTTCTTTCTCCGAACGTCACGCTCTTATGTGCTGAGCTCTTGCCAACATGGTTATGTGGCAAAGAAGCATGGCTTCAGCATATATTTGAAAACTAGTCTATAGTCGAGAAGACCTTCAAAGTCTGCACTATGCAAAGCAAAAGTGGCCCAGTGGCCTAATGGATAAGGCATCAGCCTTCGGAGCTGAGGATTGTGGGTTCGAGTCCCATCTGGGTCATACATTAGAGACTAAAGAGTACATTCTCATTCTTTGGCTTGCCTGCAGACTTCCTCTGTCTTCTTTCTTTAGACCCTTTGTAAAGCTAAGTCTGCAAACAAGCTGAGTGTGAAAGCATACAACAATGAGCCATAGAGAAGAACCTTAGACGTCAACCCATGCAGAACAGTACAACATTGTTGACCTCTACATGGCATGCTTGTCTGAGAAGCGAAGAGGAATGAAAAGCATGATGTACTGTCTCACGTGGTTATTGAGCAAATCAAGGACAGGTCCATGGAAAAATGAAACAGTAGCTGAAAATGTGATCTGGCTTGAAAAGATGTGTAAATTGCTCATGGAAAAGCACTGTGATTGGTGTTTACTTTTTGGCGACCTCTAAAGAGTAGCTGCGCAGGGTGCCAGTGGTGTAGTGGTATCATGCAAGATTCCCATTCTTGTGAACCGGGTTCGATTCCCGGCTGGCGCACAGACAAGGAATGTAGAGAGTTCTTTTCTTTCTCCGAACGTCACGCTCTTATGCGCTGAGCTCTTGCCAACATGGTTATGTGGCAAAGAAGCATGGCTTCAGCATATATTTGAAAACTAGTCTATAGTCGAGAAGACCTTCAAAGTCTGCACTATGCAAAGCAAAAGTGGCCCAGTGGCCTAATGGATAAGGCATCAGCCTTCGGAGCTGAGGATTGTGGGTTCGAGTCCCATCTGGGTCATACATTGGAGACTAAAGAGTACATTCTCATTCTTTGGCTTGCCTGCAGACTTCCTCTATCTTCTTTCTTTAGACCCTTTGTAAAGGTAAGTCTGCAAACAAGCTGACTGTGAAAGCATACAACAATGAGCCATAGAGAAGAACCTTAGACGTCAACCCATGCAGAACAGTACAACATTGTTGTCCTCTACATGGCATGTTTGTCTGAGAAGCGAAGAGGAATGAAAAGCATGATGTACTGTCTCACGTGGTTATTGAGCAAGTCAAGGACAGGTCCATGGAAAAATGAAACAGTAGCTGAAAATGTGATCTGGCTTGAAAAGATGTGTAAATTGCTCATGGAAAAGCACTGTGATTGGTGTTTACTTTTTGGCGACCTCTAAAGTGCAGCTGCGCAGGGTGCCAGTGGTGTAGTGGTATCATGCAAGATTCCCATTCTTGTGAACCGGGTTCGATTCCCGGCTGGCGCACAGACATGGAATGTAGAGAGTTCTTTTCTTTCTCCGAACGTCACACTCTTATGCGCTGAGCTCTTGCCAACATGGTTATGTGGCAAAGAAGCATGGCTTCAGCATATATTTGAAAACTAGTCTATAGTTGAGAAGACCTTCAAAGTCTGCACTATGCAAAGCAAAAGGTGCCCAGTGGCCTAATGGATAAGGCATCAGCCTTCGGAGCTGAGGATTGTGGGTTCGAGTCCCATCTGGGTCATACATTGGAGACTAAAGTACAATCTCATTCTTTGGCTTGCCAGCAGACTTCCTCTGTCTTCTTTCTTTAGACCCTTTGTAAAGCTAAGTCTGCAAACAAGCTGAGTGTGAAAGCATACAACAATGAGCCATAGAGAAGAACCTTAGACGTCAACCCATGCAGAACAGTACAACATTGTTGTCCTCTACATGGCATGTTTATCTGAGAAGCGATGAGGAATGAAAAGCATGATGTACTGTCTCACGTGGTTATTGAGCAAATCAAGGACAGGTCCATGGAAAAATGAAACAGTAGCTGAAAATGTGATCTGGCTTGAAAAGATGTGTAAATTGCTCATGGAAAAGCACTGTGATTGGTGTTTACTTTTTGGCGACCTCTAAAGTGTAGCTGCGCAGGGTGCCAGTGGTGTAGTGGTATCATGCAAGATTCCCATTCTTGTGAACCGGGTTCGATTCCCGGCTGGCGCACAGACAAGGAATGTAGAGAGTTCTTTTCTTTCTCCGAATGTCACGCTCTTATGCGCTGAGCTCTTGCCAACATGGTTATGTGGCAAAGAAGCATGGCTTCAGCATATATTTGAAAACTAGTCTATAGTCGAGAAGACCTTCAAAGTCTGCACTATGCAAAGCAAAAGTGGCCCAGTGGCCTAATGGATAAGGCATCAGCCTTCGGAGCTGAGTATTGTGGGTTCGAGTCCCATCTGGGTCATACATTGGAGACTAAAGAGTACATTCTCATTCTTTGGCTTGCCTGCAGACTTCCTCTGTCTTCTTTCTTTAGACCCTTTGTAAAGCTAAGTCTGCAAACAAGCTGAGTGTGAAAGCATACAACAATGAGCCATAGAGAAGAACCTTAGACGTCAACCCATGCAGAACAGTACAACATTGTTGACCTCTACATGGCATGCTTGTCTGAGAAGCGAAGAGGAATGAAAAGCATGATGTACTGTCTCACGTGGTTATTGAGCAAATCAAGGACAGGTCCATGGAAAAATGAAACAGTAGCTGAAAATGTGATCTGGCTTGAAAAGATGTGTAAATTGCTCATGGAAAAGCACTGTGATTGGTGTTTACTTTTTGGCGACCTCTAAAGAGTAGCTGCGCAGGGTGCCAGTGGTGTAGTGGTATCATGCAAGATTCCCATTCTTGTGAACCGGGTTCGATTCCCGGCTGGCGCACAGACAAGGAATGTAGAGAGTTCTTTTCTTTCTCCGAACGTCACGCTCTTATGCGCTGAGCTCTTGCCAACATGGTTATGTGGCAAAGAAGCATGGCTTCAGCATATATTTGAAAACTAGTCTATAGTCGAGAAGACCTTCAAAGTCTGCACTATGCAAAGCAAAAGTAGCCCAGTGGCCTAATGGATAAGGCATCAGCCTTCGGAGCTGAGGATTGTGGGTTCGAGTCCCATCTGGGTCATACATTGGAGACTAAAGTACATTCTCATTCTTTGGCTTGCCTGCAGACTTCCTCTGTCTTCTTTCTTTAGACCCTTTGTAAAGCTAAGTCTGCAAACAAGCTGAGTGTGAAAGCATACAACAATGAGCCATAGAGAAGAACCTTAGACGTCAACCCATGCAGAACAGTACAACATTGTTGACCTCTACATGGCATGTTTGTCTGAGAAGCGAAGAGGAATGAAAAGCATGATGTACTGTCTCACGTGGTTATTGAGCAAATCAAGGACAGGTCCATGGAAAAATGAAACAGTAGCTGAAAATGTGATCTGGCTTGAAAAGATGTGTAAATTGCTCATGGAAAAGCACTGTGATTGGTGTTTACTTTTTGGCGACCTCTAAAGTTTAGCTGCGCAGGGTGCCAGTGGTGTAGTGGTATCATGCAAGATTCCCATTCTTGTGAACCGGGTTCGATTCCCGGCTGGCGCACAGACAAGGAATGTAGAGAGTTCTTTTCTTTCTCCGAACGTCACGCTCTTATGCGCTGAGCTCTTGCCAACATGGTTATGTGCAAAAGAAGCATGGCTTCAGCATATATTTGAAAACTAGTCTATAGTCGAGAAGACCTTCAAAGTCTGCACTATGCAAAGCAAAAGTGGCCCAGTGGCCTAATGGATAAGGCATCAGCCTTCGGAGCTGAGGATTGTGGGTTCGAGTCCCATCTGGGTCATACATTGGAGACTAAAGAGTACATTCTCATTCTTTGGCTTGCCTGCAGACTTCCTCTGTCTTCTTTCTTTAGACCCTTTGTAAAGGTAAGTCTGCAAACAAGCTGACTGTGAAAGCATACAACAATGAGCCATAGAGAAGAACCTTAGACGTCAACCCATGCAGAACAGTACAACATTGTTGTCCTCTACATGGCATGTTTGTCTGAGAAGCGAAGAGGAATGAAAAGCATGATGTACTGTCTCACGTGGTTATTGAGCAAGTCAAGGACAGGTCCATGGAAAAATGAAACAGTAGCTGAAAATGTGATCTGGCTTGAAAAGATGTGTAAATTGCTCATGGAAAAGCACTGTGATTGGTGTTTACTTTTTGGCGACCTCTAAAGTGTAGCTGCGCAGGGTGCCAGTGGTGTAGTGGTATCATGCAAGATTCCCATTCTTGTGAACCGGGTTCGATTCCCGGCTGGCGCACAGACAAGGAATGTAGAGAGTTCTTTTCTTTCTCCGAATGTCACGCTCTTATGCGCTGAGCTCTTGCCAACATGGTTATGTGGCAAAGAAGCATGGCTTCAGCATATATTTGAAAACTAGTCTATAGTCGAGAAGACCTTCAAAGTCTGCACTATGCAAAGCAAAAGTGGCCCAGTGGCCTAATGGATAAGGCATCAGCCTTCGGAGCTGAGTATTGTGGGTTCGAGTCCCATCTGTGTCATACATTGGAGACTAAAGAGTACATTCTCATTCTTTGGCTTGCCTGCAGACTTCCTCTGTCTTCTTTCTTTAGACCCTTTGTAAAGCTAAGTCTGCAAACAAGCTGAGTGTGAAAGCATACAACAATGAGCCATAGAGAAGAACCTTAGACGTCAACCCATGCAGAACAGTACAACATTGTTGACCTCTACATGGCATGCTTGTCTGAGAAGCGAAGAGGAATGAAAAGCATGATGTACTGTCTCACGTGGTTATTGAGCAAATCAAGGACAGGTCCATGGAAAAATGAAACAGTAGCTGAAAATGTGATCTGGCTTGAAAAGATGTGTAAATTGCTCATGGAAAAGCACTGTGATTGGTGTTTACTTTTTGGCGACCTCTAAAGAGTAGCTGCGCAGGGTGCCAGTGGTGTAGTGGTATCATGCAAGATTCCCATTCTTGTGAACCGGGTTCGATTCCCGGCTGGCGCACAGACAAGGAATGTAGAGAGTTCTTTTCTTTCTCCGAACGTCACGCTCTTATGCGCTGAGCTCTTGCCAACATGGTTATGTGGCAAAGAAGCATGGCTTCAGCATATATTTGAAAACTAGTCTATAGTCGAGAAGACCTTCAAAGTCTGCACTATGCAAAGCAAAAGTGGCCCAGTGGCCTAATGGATAAGGCATCAGCCTTCGGAGCTGAGGATTGTGGGTTCGAGTCCCATCTGGGTCATACATTGGAGACTAAAGAGTACATTCTCATTCTTTGGCTTGCCTGCAGACTTCCTCTGTCTTCTTTCTTTAGACCCTTTGTAAAGCTAAGTCTGCAAACAAGCTGAGTGTGAAAGCATACAACAATGAGCCATAGAGAAGAACCTTAGACGTCAACCCATGCAGAACAGTACAACATTGTTGACCTCTACATGGCATGCTTGTCTGAGAAGCGAAGAGGAATGAAAAGCATGATGTACTGTCTCACGTGGTTATTGAGCAAATCAAGGACAGGTCCATGGAAAAATGAAACAGTAGCTGAAAATGTGATCTGGCTTGAAAAGATGTGTAAATTGCTCATGGAAAAGCACTGTGATTGGTGTTTACTTTTTGGCGACCTCTAAAGTTTAGCTGCGCAGGGTGCCAGTGGTGTAGTGGTATCATGCAAGATTCCCATTCTTGTGAACCGGGTTCGATTCCCGGCTGGCGCACAGACAAGGAATGTAGAGAGTACTTTTCTTTCTCCGAACGTCACGCTCTTATGCGCTGAGCTCTTGCCAACATGGTTATGTGGCAAAGAAGCATGGCTTCAGCATATATTTGAAAACTAGTCTATAGTCGAGAAGCCCTTCAAAGTCTGCACTATGCAAAGCAAAAGTAGCCCAGTGGCCTAATGGATAAGGCATCAGCCTTCGGAGCTGAGGATTGTGGGTTCGAGTCCCATCTGGGTCATACATTGGAGACTAAAGTACATTCTCATTCTTTGGCTTTCCAGCAGACTTCCTCTGTCTTCTTTCTTTAGACCCTTTGTAAAGCTAAGTCTGCAAACAAGCTGAGTGTGAAAGCATACAACAATGAGCCATAGAGAAGAACCTTAGACGTCAACCCATGCAGAACAGTACAACATTGTTGACCTCTACATGGCATGTTTGTCTGAGAAGCGAAGAGGAATGAAAAGCATGATGTACTGTCTCACGTGGTTATTGAGCAAATCAAGGACAGGTCCATGGAAAAATGAAACAGTAGCTGAAAATGTGATCTGGCTTGAAAAGATGTGTAAATTGCTCATGGAAAAGCACTGTGATTGGTGTTTACTTTTTGGCGACCTCTAAAGTTTAGCTGCGCAGGGTGCCAGTGGTGTAGTGGTATCATGCAAGATTCCCATTCTTGTGAACCGGGTTCGATTCCCGGCTGGCGCACAGACAAGGAATGTAGAGAGTTCTTTTCTTTCTCCGAACGTCACGCTCTTATGCGCTGAGCTCTTGCCAACATGGTTATGTGCAAAAGAAGCATGACTTCAGCATATATTTGAAAACTAGTCTATAGTCGAGAAGACCTTCAAAGTCTGCACTATGCAAAGCAAAAGTGGCCCAGTGGCATAATGGATAAGGCATCAGCCTTCGGAGCTGAGGATTGTGGGTTCGAGTCCCATCTGGGTCATACATTGGAGACTAAAGAGTACATTCTCATTCTTTGGCTTGCCTGCAGACTTCCTCTGTCTTCTTTCTTTAGACCCTTTGTAAAGGTAAGTCTGCAAACAAGCTGAGTGTGAAAGCATACAACAATGAGCCATAGAGAAGAACCTTAGACGTCAACCCATGCAGAACAGTACAACATTGTTGTCCTCTACATGGCATGTTTGTCTGAGAAGCGAAGAGGAATGAAAAGCATGATGTACTGTCTCACGTGGTTATTGAGCAAGTCAAGGACAGGTCCATGGAAAAATGAAACAGTAGCTGAAAATGTGATCTGGCTTGAAAAGATGTGTAAATTGCTCATGGAAAAGCACTGTGATTGGTGTTTACTTTTTGGCGACCTCTAAAGTGTAGCTGCGTAGGGTGCCAGTGGTGTAGTGGTATCATGCAAGATTCCCATTCTTGTGAACCGGGTTCGATTCCCGGCTGGCGCACAGACAAGGAATGTAGAGAGTTCTTTTCTTTCTCCGAATGTCACGCTCTTATGCGCTGAGCTCTTGCCAACATGGTTATGTGGCAAAGAAGCATGGCTTCAGCATATATTTGAAAACTAGTCTATAGTCGAGAAGACCTTCAAAGTCTGCACTATGCAAAGCAAAAGTGGCCCAGTGGCCTAATGGATAAGGCATCAGCCTTCGGAGCTGAGTATTGTGGGTTCGAGTCCCATCTGGGTCATACATTGGAGACTAAAGAGTACATTCTCATTCTTTGGCTTGCCTGCAGACTTCCTCTGTCTTCTTTCTTTAGACCCTTTGTAAAGCTAAGTCTGCAAACAAGCTGAGTGTGAAAGCATACAACAATGAGCCATAGAGAAGAACCTTAGACGTCAACCCATGCAGAACAGTACAACATTGTTGACCTCTACATGGCATGCTTGTCTGAGAAGCGAAGAGGAATGAAAAGCATGATGTACTGTCTCACGTGGTTATTGAGCAAATCAAGGACAGGTCCATGGAAAAATGAAACAGTAGCTGAAAATGTGATCTGGCTTGAAAAGATGTGTAAATTGCTCATGGAAAAGCACTGTGATTGGTGTTTACTTTTTGGCGACCTCTAAAGAGTAGCTGCGCAGGGTGCCAGTGGTGTAGTGGTATCATGCAAGATTCCCATTCTTGTGAACCGGGTTCGATTCCCGGCTGGCGCACAGACAAGGAATGTAGAGAGTTCTTTTCTTTCTCCGAACGTCACGCTCTTATGCGCTGAGCTCTTGCCAACATGGTTATGTGGCAAAGAAGCATGGCTTCAGCATATATTTGAAAACTAGTCTATAGTCGAGAAGACCTTCAAAGTCTGCACTATGCAAAGCAAAAGTGGCCCAGTGGCCTAATGGATAAGGCATCAGCCTTCGGAGCTGAGGATTGTGGGTTCGAGTCCCATCTGGGTCATACATTGGAGACTAAAGAGTACATTCTCATTCTTTGGCTTGCCTGCAGACTTCCTCTGTCTTCTTTCTTTAGACCCTTTGTAAAGCTAAGTCTGCAAACAAGCTGAGTGTGAAAGCATACAACAATGAGCCATAGAGAAGAACCTTAGACGTCAACCCATGCAGAACAGTACAACATTGTTGACCTCTACATGGCATGCTTGTCTGAGAAGCGAAGAGGAATGAAAAGCATGATGTACTGTCTCACGTGGTTATTGAGCAAATCAAGGACAGGTCCATGGAAAAATGAAACAGTAGCTGAAAATGTGATCTGGCTTGAAAAGATGTGTAAATTGCTCATGGAAAAGCACTGTGATTGGTGTTTACTTTTTGGCGACCTCTAAAGAGTAGCTGCGCAGGGTGCCAGTGGTGTAGTGGTATCATGCAAGATTCCCATTCTTGTGAACCGGGTTCGATTCCCGGCTGGCGCACAGACAAGGAATGTAGAGAGTTCTTTTCTTTCTCCGAACGTCACGCTCTTATGCGCTGAGCTCTTGCCAACATGGTTATGTGGCAAAGAAGCATGGCTTCAGCATATATTTGAAAACTAGTCTATAGTCGAGAAGACCTTCAAAGTCTGCACTATGCAAAGCAAAAGTGGCCCAGTGGCCTAATGGATAAGGCATCAGCCTTAGGAGCTGAGGATTGTGGGTTCGAGTCCCATCTGGGTCATACATTGGAGACTAAAGAGTACATTCTCATTCTTTGGCTTGCCTGCAGACTTCCTCTGTCTTCTTTCTTTAGACCCTTTGTAAAGCTAAGTCTGCAAACAAGCTGAGTGTGAAAGCATACAACAATGAGCCATAGAGAAGAACCTTAGACGTCAACCCATGCAGAACAGTACAACATTGTTGACCTCTACATGGCATGCTTGTCTGAGAAGCGAAGAGGAATGAAAAGCATGATGTACTGTCTCACGTGGTTATTGAGCAAGTCAAGGACAGGTCCATGGAAAAATGAAACAGTAGCTGAAAATGTGATCTGGCTTGAAAAGATGTGTAAATTGCTCATGGAAAAGCACTGTGATTGGTGTTTACTTTTTGGCGACCTCTAAAGTGCAGCTGCGCAGGGTGCCAGTGGTGTAGTGGTATCATGCAAGATTCCCATTCTTGTGAACCGGGTTCGATTCCCGGCTGGCGCACAGACAAGGAATGTAGAGAGTTCTTTTCTTTCTCCGAATGTCACGCTCTTATGCGCTGAGCTCTTGCCAACATGGTTATGTGGCAAAGAAGCATGGCTTCAGCATATATTTGAAAACTAGTCTATAGTCGAGAAGACCTTCAAAGTCTGCACTATGCAAAGCAAAAGTGGCCCAGTGGCCTAATGGATAAGGCATCAGCCTTCGGAGCTGAGTATTGTGGGTTCGAGTCCCATCTGTGTCATACATTGGAGACTAAAGAGTACATTCTCATTCTTTGGCTTGCCTGCAGACTTCCTCTGTCTTCTTTCTTTAGACCCTTTGTAAAGCTAAGTCTGCAAACAAGCTGAGTGTGAAAGCATACAACAATGAGCCATAGAGAAGAACCTTAGACGTCAACCCATGCAGAACAGTACAACATTGTTGACCTCTACATGGCATGCTTGTCTGAGAAGCGAAGAGGAATGAAAAGCATGATGTACTGTCTCACGTGGTTATTGAGCAAATCAAGGACAGGTCCATGGAAAAATGAAACAGTAGCTGAAAATGTGATCTGGCTTGAAAAGATGTGTAAATTGCTCATGGAAAAGCACTGTGATTGGTGTTTACTTTTTGGCGACCTCTAAAGAGTAGCTGCGCAGGGTGCCAGTGGTGTAGTGGTATCATGCAAGATTCCCATTCTTGTGAACCGGGTTCGATTCCCGGCTGGCGCACAGACAAGGAATGTAGAGAGTTCTTTTCTTTCTCCGAACGTCACGCTCTTATGCGCTGAGCTCTTGCCAACATGGTTATGTGGCAAAGAAGCATGGCTTCAGCATATATTTGAAAACTAGTCTATAGTCGAGAAGACCTTCAAAGTCTGCACTATGCAAAGCAAAAGTGGCCCAGTGGCCTAATGGATAAGGCATCAGCCTTCGGAGCTGAGGATTGTGGGTTCGAGTCCCATCTGGGTCATACATTGGAGACTAAAGAGTACATTCTCATTCTTTGGCTTGCCTGCAGACTTCCTCTGTCTTCTTTCTTTAGACCCTTTGTAAAGCTAAGTCTGCAAACAAGCTGAGTGTGAAAGCATACAACAATGAGCCATAGAGAAGAACCTTAGACGTCAACCCATGCAGAACAGTACAACATTGTTGACCTCTACATGGCATGCTTGTCTGAGAAGCGAAGAGGAATGAAAAGCATGATGTACTGTCTCACGTGGTTATTGAGCAAATCAAGGACAGGTCCATGGAAAAATGAAACAGTAGCTGAAAATGTGATCTGGCTTGAAAAGATGTGTAAATTGCTCATGGAAAAGCACTGTGATTGGTGTTTACTTTTTGGCGACCTCTAAAGTTTAGCTGCGCAGGGTGCCAGTGGTGTAGTGGTATCATGCAAGATTCCCATTCTTGTGAACCGGGTTCGATTCCCGGCTGGCGCACAGACAAGGAATGTAGAGAGTACTTTTCTTTCTCCGAACGTCACGCTCTTATGCGCTGAGCTCTTGCCAACATGGTTATGTGGCAAAGAAGCATGGCTTCAGCATATATTTGAAAACTAGTCTATAGTCGAGAAGCCCTTCAAAGTCTGCACTATGCAAAGCAAAAGTAGCCCAGTGGCCTAATGGATAAGGCATCAGCCTTCGGAGCTGAGGATTGTGGGTTCGAGTCCCATCTGGGTCATACATTGGAGACTAAAGTACATTCTCATTCTTTGGCTTTCCAGCAGACTTCCTCTGTCTTCTTTCTTTAGACCCTTTGTAAAGCTAAGTCTGCAAACAAGCTGAGTGTGAAAGCATACAACAATGAGCCATAGAGAAGAACCTTAGACGTCAACCCATGCAGAACAGTACAACATTGTTGACCTCTACATGGCATGTTTGTCTGAGAAGCGAAGAGGAATGAAAAGCATGATGTACTGTCTCACGTGGTTATTGAGCAAATCAAGGACAGGTCCATGGAAAAATGAAACAGTAGCTGAAAATGTGATCTGGCTTGAAAAGATGTGTAAATTGCTCATGGAAAAGCACTGTGATTGGTGTTTACTTTTTGGCGACCTCTAAAGTTTAGCTGCGCAGGGTGCCAGTGGTGTAGTGGTATCATGCAAGATTCCCATTCTTGTGAACCGGGTTCGATTCCCGGCTGGCGCACAGACAAGGAATGTAGAGAGTTCTTTTCTTTCTCCGAACGTCACGCTCTTATGCGCTGAGCTCTTGCCAACATGGTTATGTGCAAAAGAAGCATGACTTCAGCATATATTTGAAAACTAGTCTATAGTCGAGAAGACCTTCAAAGTCTGCACTATGCAAAGCAAAAGTGGCCCAGTGGCATAATGGATAAGGCATCAGCCTTCGGAGCTGAGGATTGTGGGTTCGAGTCCCATCTGGGTCATACATTGGAGACTAAAGAGTACATTCTCATTCTTTGGCTTGCCTGCAGACTTCCTCTGTCTTCTTTCTTTAGACCCTTTGTAAAGGTAAGTCTGCAAACAAGCTGAGTGTGAAAGCATACAACAATGAGCCATAGAGAAGAACCTTAGACGTCAACCCATGCAGAACAGTACAACATTGTTGTCCTCTACATGGCATGTTTGTCTGAGAAGCGAAGAGGAATGAAAAGCATGATGTACTGTCTCACGTGGTTATTGAGCAAGTCAAGGACAGGTCCATGGAAAAATGAAACAGTAGCTGAAAATGTGATCTGGCTTGAAAAGATGTGTAAATTGCTCATGGAAAAGCACTGTGATTGGTGTTTACTTTTTGGCGACCTCTAAAGTGTAGCTGCGTAGGGTGCCAGTGGTGTAGTGGTATCATGCAAGATTCCCATTCTTGTGAACCGGGTTCGATTCCCGGCTGGCGCACAGACAAGGAATGTAGAGAGTTCTTTTCTTTCTCCGAATGTCACGCTCTTATGCGCTGAGCTCTTGCCAACATGGTTATGTGGCAAAGAAGCATGGCTTCAGCATATATTTGAAAACTAGTCTATAGTCGAGAAGACCTTCAAAGTCTGCACTATGCAAAGCAAAAGTGGCCCAGTGGCCTAATGGATAAGGCATCAGCCTTCGGAGCTGAGTATTGTGGGTTCGAGTCCCATCTGGGTCATACATTGGAGACTAAAGAGTACATTCTCATTCTTTGGCTTGCCTGCAGACTTCCTCTGTCTTCTTTCTTTAGACCCTTTGTAAAGCTAAGTCTGCAAACAAGCTGAGTGTGAAAGCATACAACAATGAGCCATAGAGAAGAACCTTAGACGTCAACCCATGCAGAACAGTACAACATTGTTGACCTCTACATGGCATGCTTGTCTGAGAAGCGAAGAGGAATGAAAAGCATGATGTACTGTCTCACGTGGTTATTGAGCAAATCAAGGACAGGTCCATGGAAAAATGAAACAGTAGCTGAAAATGTGATCTGGCTTGAAAAGATGTGTAAATTGCTCATGGAAAAGCACTGTGATTGGTGTTTACTTTTTGGCGACCTCTAAAGAGTAGCTGCGCAGGGTGCCAGTGGTGTAGTGGTATCATGCAAGATTCCCATTCTTGTGAACCGGGTTCGATTCCCGGCTGGCGCACAGACAAGGAATGTAGAGAGTTCTTTTCTTTCTCCGAACGTCACGCTCTTATGCGCTGAGCTCTTGCCAACATGGTTATGTGGCAAAGAAGCATGGCTTCAGCATATATTTGAAAACTAGTCTATAGTCGAGAAGACCTTCAAAGTCTGCACTATGCAAAGCAAAAGTGGCCCAGTGGCCTAATGGATAAGGCATCAGCCTTCGGAGCTGAGGATTGTGGGTTCGAGTCCCATCTGGGTCATACATTGGAGACTAAAGAGTACATTCTCATTCTTTGGCTTGCCTGCAGACTTCCTCTGTCTTCTTTCTTTAGACCCTTTGTAAAGCTAAGTCTGCAAACAAGCTGAGTGTGAAAGCATACAACAATGAGCCATAGAGAAGAACCTTAGACGTCAACCCATGCAGAACAGTACAACATTGTTGACCTCTACATGGCATGCTTGTCTGAGAAGCGAAGAGGAATGAAAAGCATGATGTACTGTCTCACGTGGTTATTGAGCAAATCAAGGACAGGTCCATGGAAAAATGAAACAGTAGCTGAAAATGTGATCTGGCTTGAAAAGATGTGTAAATTGCTCATGGAAAAGCACTGTGATTGGTGTTTACTTTTTGGCGACCTCTAAAGAGTAGCTGCGCAGGGTGCCAGTGGTGTAGTGGTATCATGCAAGATTCCCATTCTTGTGAACCGGGTTCGATTCCCGGCTGGCGCACAGACAAGGAATGTAGAGAGTTCTTTTCTTTCTCCGAACGTCACGCTCTTATGCGCTGAGCTCTTGCCAACATGGTTATGTGGCAAAGAAGCATGGCTTCAGCATATATTTGAAAACTAGTCTATAGTCGAGAAGACCTTCAAAGTCTGCACTATGCAAAGCAAAAGTGGCCCAGTGGCCTAATGGATAAGGCATCAGCCTTAGGAGCTGAGGATTGTGGGTTCGAGTCCCATCTGGGTCATACATTGGAGACTAAAGAGTACATTCTCATTCTTTGGCTTGCCTGCAGACTTCCTCTGTCTTCTTTCTTTAGACCCTTTGTAAAGCTAAGTCTGCAAACAAGCTGAGTGTGAAAGCATACAACAATGAGCCATAGAGAAGAACCTTAGACGTCAACCCATGCAGAACAGTACAACATTGTTGACCTCTACATGGCATGCTTGTCTGAGAAGCGAAGAGGAATGAAAAGCATGATGTACTGTCTCACGTGGTTATTGAGCAAGTCAAGGACAGGTCCATGGAAAAATGAAACAGTAGCTGAAAATGTGATCTGGCTTGAAAAGATGTGTAAATTGCTCATGGAAAAGCACTGTGATTGGTGTTTACTTTTTGGCGACCTCTAAAGTGCAGCTGCGCAGGGTGCCAGTGGTGTAGTGGTATCATGCAAGATTCCCATTCTTGTGAACCGGGTTCGATTCCCGGCTGGCGCACAGACATGGAATGTAGAGAGTTCTTTTCTTTCTCCGAACGTCACGCTCTTATGCGCTGAGCTCTTGCCAACATGGTTATGTGGCAAAGAAGCATGGCTTCAGCATATATTTGAAAACTAGTCTATAGTCGAGAAGACCTTCAAAGTCTGCACTATGCAAAGCAAAAGTGGCCCAGTGGCATAATGGATAAGGCATCAGCCTTCGGAGCTGAGGATTGTGGGTTCGAGTCCCATCTGGGTCATACATTGGAGACTAAAGAGTACATTCTCATTCTTTGGCTTGCCTGCAGACTTCCTCTGTCTTCTTTCTTTAGACCCTTTGTAAAGGTAAGTCTGCAAACAAGCTGAGTGTGAAAGCATACAACAATGAGCCATAGAGAAGAACCTTAGACGTCAACCCATGCAGAACAGTACAACATTGTTGTCCTCTACATGGCATGTTTGTCTGAGAAGCGAAGAGGAATGAAAAGCATGATGTACTGTCTCACGTGGTTATTGAGCAAGTCAAGGACAGGTCCATGGAAAAATGAAACAGTAGCTGAAAATGTGATCTGGCTTGAAAAGATGTGTAAATTGCTCATGGAAAAGCACTGTGATTGGTGTTTACTTTTTGGCGACCTCTAAAGTGTAGCTGCGCAGGGTGCCAGTGGTGTAGTGGTATCATGCAAGATTCCCATTCTTGTGAACCGGGTTCGATTCCCGGCTGGCGCACAGACAAGGAATGTAGAGAGTTCTTTTCTTTCTCCGAATGTCACGCTCTTATGCGCTGAGCTCTTGCCAACATGGTTATGTGGCAAAGAAGCATGGCTTCAGCATATATTTGAAAACTAGTCTATAGTCGAGAAGACCTTCAAAGTCTGCACTATGCAAAGCAAAAGTGGCCCAGTGGCCTAATGGATAAGGCATCAGCCTTCGGAGCTGAGTATTGTGGGTTCGAGTCCCATCTGGGTCATACATTGGAGACTAAAGAGTACATTCTCATTCTTTGGCTTGCCTGCAGACTTCCTCTGTCTTCTTTCTTTAGACCCTTTGTAAAGCTAAGTCTGCAAACAAGCTGAGTGTGAAAGCATACAACAATGAGCCATAGAGAAGAACCTTAGACGTCAACCCATGCAGAACAGTACAACATTGTTGACCTCTACATGGCATGCTTGTCTGAGAAGCGAAGAGGAATGAAAAGCATGATGTACTGTCTCACGTGGTTATTGAGCAAATCAAGGACAGGTCCATGGAAAAATGAAACAGTAGCTGAAAATGTGATCTGGCTTGAAAAGATGTGTAAATTGCTCATGGAAAAGCACTGTGATTGGTGTTTACTTTTTGGCGACCTCTAAAGAGTAGCTGCGCAGGGTGCCAGTGGTGTAGTGGTATCATGCAAGATTCCCATTCTTGTGAACCGGGTTCGATTCCCGGCTGGCGCACAGACAAGGAATGTAGAGAGTTCTTTTCTTTCTCCGAACGTCACGCTCTTATGCGCTGAGCTCTTGCCAACATGGTTATGTGGCAAAGAAGCATGGCTTCAGCATATATTTGAAAACTAGTCTATAGTCGAGAAGACCTTCAAAGTCTGCACTATGCAAAGCAAAAGTGGCCCAGTGGCCTAATGGATAAGGCATCAGCCTTCGGAGCTGAGGATTGTGGGTTCGAGTCCCATCTGGGTCATACATTGGAGACTAAAGAGTACATTCTCATTCTTTGGCTTGCCTGCAGACTTCCTCTGTCTTCTTTCTTTAGACCCTTTGTAAAGCTAAGTCTGCAAACAAGCTGAGTGTGAAAGCATACAACAATGAGCCATAGAGAAGAACCTTAGACGTCAACCCATGCAGAACAGTACAACATTGTTGACCTCTACATGGCATGCTTGTCTGAGAAGCGAAGAGGAATGAAAAGCATGATGTACTGTCTCACGTGGTTATTGAGCAAATCAAGGACAGGTCCATGGAAAAATGAAACAGTAGCTGAAAATGTGATCTGGCTTGAAAAGATGTGTAAATTGCTCATGGAAAAGCACTGTGATTGGTGTTTACTTTTTGGCGACCTCTAAAGTTTAGCTGCGCAGGGTGCCAGTGGTGTAGTGGTATCATGCAAGATTCCCATTCTTGTGAACCGGGTTCGATTCCCGGCTGGCGCACAGACAAGGAATGTAGAGAGTACTTTTCTTTCTCCGAACGTCACGCTCTTATGCGCTGAGCTCTTGCCAACATGGTTATGTGGCAAAGAAGCATGGCTTCAGCATATATTTGAAAACTAGTCTATAGTCGAGAAGCCCTTCAAAGTCTGCACTATGCAAAGCAAAAGTAGCCCAGTGGCCTAATGGATAAGGCATCAGCCTTCGGAGCTGAGGATTGTGGGTTCGAGTCCCATCTGGGTCATACATTGGAGACTAAAGTACATTCTCATTCTTTGGCTTTCCAGCAGACTTCCTCTGTCTTCTTTCTTTAGACCCTTTGTAAAGCTAAGTCTGCAAACAAGCTGAGTGTGAAAGCATACAACAATGAGCCATAGAGAAGAACCTTAGACGTCAACCCATGCAGAACAGTACAACATTGTTGACCTCTACATGGCATGTTTGTCTGAGAAGCGAAGAGGAATGAAAAGCATGATGTACTGTCTCACGTGGTTATTGAGCAAATCAAGGACAGGTCCATGGAAAAATGAAACAGTAGCTGAAAATGTGATCTGGCTTGAAAAGATGTGTAAATTGCTCATGGAAAAGCACTGTGATTGGTGCTTACTTTTTGGCGACCTCTAAAGTTTAGCTGCGCAGGGTGCCAGTGGTGTAGTGGTATCATGCAAGATTCCCATTCTTGTGAACCGGGTTCGATTCCCGGCTGGCGCACAGACAAGGAATGTAGAGAGTTCTTTTCTTTCTCCGAACGTCACGCTCTTATGCGCTGAGCTCTTGCCAACATGGTTATGTGCAAAAGAAGCATGACTTCAGCATATATTTGAAAACTAGTCTATAGTCGAGAAGACCTTCAAAGTCTGCACTATGCAAAGCAAAAGTGGCCCAGTGGCCTAATGGATAAGGCATCAGCCTTCGGAGCTGAGGATTGTGGGTTCGAGTCCCATCTGGGTCATACATTGGAGACTAAAGAGTACATTCTCATTCTTTGGCTTGCCTGCAGACTTCCTCTGTCTTCTTTCTTTAGACCCTTTGTAAAGGTAAGTCTGCAAACAAGCTGACTGTGAAAGCATACAACAATGAGCCATAGAGAAGAACCTTAGACGTCAACCCATGCAGAACAGTACAACATTGTTGTCCTCTACATGGCATGTTTGTCTGAGAAGCGAAGAGGAATGAAAAGCATGATGTACTGTCTCACGTGGTTATTGAGCAAGTCAAGGACAGGTCCATGAAAAAATGAAACAGTAGCTGAAAATGTGATCTGGCTTGAAAAGATGTGTAAATTGCTCATGGAAAAGCACTGTGATTGGTGTTTACTTTTTGGCGACCTCTAAAGTGCAGCTGCGCAGGGTGCCAGTGGTGTAGTGGTATCATGCAAGATTCCCATTCTTGTGAACCGGGTTCGATTCCCGGCTGGCGCACAGACATGGAATGTAGAGAGTTCTTTTCTTTCTCCGAACGTCACGCTCTTATGCGCTGAGCTCTTGCCAACATGGTTATGTGGCAAAGAAGCATGGCTTCAGCATATATTTGAAAACTAGTCTATAGTCGAGAAGACCTTCAAAGTCTGCACTATGCAAAGCAAAAGTGGCCCAGTGGCCTAATGGATAAGGCATCAGCCTTCGGAGCTGAGGATTGTGGGTTCGAGTCCCATCTGGGTCATACATTGGAGACTAAAGTACATTCTCATTCTTTGGCTTTCCAGCAGACTTCCTCTGTCTTCTTTCTTTAGACCCTTTGTAAAGCTAAGTCTGCAAACAAGCTGAGTGTGAAAGCATACAACAATGAGCCATAGAGAAGAACCTTAGACGTCAACCCATGCAGAACAGTACAACATTGTTGACCTCTACATGGCATGTTTGTCTGAGAAGCGAAGAGGAATGAAAAGCATGATGTACTGTCTCACGTGGTTATTGAGCAAATCAAGGACAGGTCCATGGAAAAATGAAACAGTAGCTGAAAATGTGATCTGGCTTGAAAAGATGTGTAAATTGCTCATGGAAAAGCACTGTGATTGGTGTTTACTTTTTGGCGACCTCTAAAGTTTAGCTGCGCAGGGTGCCAGTGGTGTAGTGGTATCATGCAAGATTCCCATTCTTGTGAACCGGGTTCGATTCCCGGCTGGCGCACAGACAAGGAATGTAGAGAGTTCTTTTCTTTCTCCGAACGTCACGCTCTTATGCGCTGAGCTCTTGCCAACATGGTTATGTGCAAAAGAAGCATGGCTTCAGCATATATTTGAAAACTAGTCTATAGTCGAGAAGACCTTCAAAGTCTGCACTATGCAAAGCAAAAGTGGCCCAGTGGCCTAATGGATAAGGCATCAGCCTTCGGAGCTGAGGATTGTGGGTTCGAGTCCCATCTGGGTCATACATTGGAGACTAAAGAGTACATTCTCATTCTTTGGCTTGCCTGCAGACTTCCTCTGTCTTCTTTCTTTAGACCCTTTGTAAAGGTAAGTCTGCAAACAAGCTGACTGTGAAAGCATACAACAATGAGCCATAGAGAAGAACCTTAGACGTCAACCCATGCAGAACAGTACAACATTGTTGTCCTCTACATGGCATGTTTGTCTGAGAAGCGAAGAGGAATGAAAAGCATGATGTACTGTCTCACGTGGTTATTGAGCAAGTCAAGGACAGGTCCATGGAAAAATGAAACAGTAGCTGAAAATGTGATCTGGCTTGAAAAGATGTGTAAATTGCTCATGGAAAAGCACTGTGATTGGTGTTTACTTTTTGGCGACCTCTAAAGTGCAGCTGCGCAGGGTGCCAGTGGTGTAGTGGTATCATGCAAGATTCCCATTCTTGTGAACCGGGTTCGATTCCCGGCTGGCGCACAGACATGGAATGTAGAGAGTTCTTTTCTTTCTCCGAACGTCACGCTCTTATGCGCTGAGCTCTTGCCAACATGGTTATGTGGCAAAGAAGCATGGCTTCAGCATATATTTGAAAACTAGTCTATAGTCGAGAAGACCTTCAAAGTCTGCACTATGCAAAGCAAAAGTGGCCCAGTGGCCTAATGGATAAGGCATCAGCCTTCGGAGCTGAGGATTGTGGGTTCGAGTCCCATCTGGGTCATACATTGGAGACTAAAGAGTACATTCTCATTCTTTGGCTTGCCTGCAGACTTCCTCTGTCTTCTTTCTTTAGACCCTTTGTAAAGCTAAGTCTGCAAACAAGCTGAGTGTGAAAGCATACAACAATGAGCCATAGAGAAGAACCTTAGACGTCAACCCATGCAGAACAGTACAACAATGTTGACCTCTACATGGCATGCTTGTCTGAGAAGCGAAGAGGAATGAAAAGCATGATGTACTGTCTCACGTGGTTATTGAGCAAATCAAGGACAGGTCCATGGAAAAATGAAACAGTAGCTGAAAATGTGATCTGGCTTGAAAAGATGTGTAAATTGCTCATGGAAAAGCACTGTGATTGGTGTTTACTTTTTGGCGACCTCTAAAGTGTAGCTGCGCAGGGTGCCAGTGGTGTAGTGGTATCATGCAAGATTCCCATTCTTGTGAACCGGGTTCGATTCCCGGCTGGCGCACAGACAAGGAATGTAGTGAGTTCTTTTCTTTCTCCGAACGTCACGCTCTTATGCGCTGAGCTCTTGCCAACATGGTTATGTGCAAAAGAAGCATGTCTTCAGCATATATTTGAAAACTAGTCTATAGTCGAGAAGACCTTCAAAGTCTGCACTAATGCAAAGTAAAAGTGGACCAGTGGCCTAATGGATAAGGCATCAGCCTTCGGAGCTGAGGATTGTGGGTTCGAGTCCCATCTGTGTCATACATTGGAGACTAAAGAGTACATTCTCATTCTTTGGCTTGCCTGCAGACTTCCTCTGTCTTCTTTCTTTAGACCCATTGTAAAGGTAAGTCTGCAAACAAGCTGACTGTGAAAGCATACAACAATGAGCCATAGAGAAGAACCTTAGACGTCAACCCATGCAGAACAGTACAACATTGTTGTCCTCTACATGGCATGTTTGTCTGAGAAGCGAAGAGGAATGAAAAGCATGATGTACTGTCTCACGTGGTTATTGAGCAAATCAAGGACAGGTCCATGGAAAAATGAAACAGTAGCTGAAAATGTGATCTGGCTTGAAAAGATGTGTAAATTGCTCATGGAAAAGCACTGTGATTGGTGTTTACTTTTTGGCGACCTCTAAAGTGTAGCTGCGCAGGGTGCCAGTGGTGTAGTGGTATCATGCAAAATTCCCATTCTTGTGAACCGGGTTCGATTCCCGGCTGGCGCACAGACAAGGAATGTAGTGAGTTCTTTTCTTTCTCCGAAAGTCACGCTCTTATGCGCTGAGCTCTTGCCAACATGGTTATGTGCAAAAGAAGCATGTCTTCAGCATATATTTGAAAACTAGTCTATAGTCGAGAAGACCTTCAAAGTCTGCACTATGCAAAGTAAAAGTGGACCAGTGGCCTAATGGATAAGGCATCAGCCTTCGGAGCTGAGGATTGTGGGTTCGAGTCCCAACCGGGATCATACATTGGAGACTAAAGAGTACATTCTCCTTCTTTGGCTTGCCTGCAGACTTCCTCTGTCTTCTTTCTTTAGACCCATTGTAAAGGTAAGTCTGCAAACAAGCTGACTGTGAAAGCATACAACAATGAGCCATAGAGAAGAACCTTAGACGTCAACCCATGCAGAACAGTACAACATTGTTGTCCTCTACATGGCATGTTTGTCTGAGAAGCGAAGAGGAATGAAAAGCGTGTACTGTCTCATGTGGTTATTGAGCAAATCAAGGACAGGTCCATGGAAAAATGAAACGGTAGCTGAAAATGTGATCTGGCTTGAAAAGATGTGTAAATTGCTCATGGAAAAGCACTGTGATTGGTGTTTACTTTTTGGCGACCTCTAAAGTGTAGCTGCGCAGGGTGCCAGTGGTGTAGTGGTATCATGCAAGATTCCCATTCTTGTGAACCGGGTTCGATTCCCGGCTGGCGCACAGACAAGGAGTGTAGTGAGTTCTTTTCTTTCTCCGAACGTCACGCTCTTATGCGCTGAGCTCTTGCCAACATGGTTATGTGGCAAAGAAGCATGGCTTCAGCATATATTTGAAAACTAGTCTATAGTCGAGAAGACCTTCAAAGTCTGCACTATGCAAAGCAAAAGTGGCCCAGTGGCCTAATGAATAAGGCATCAGCCTTCGGAGCTGAGGATTGTGGGTTCGAGTCCCATCTGGGTCATACATTGGAGACTTAAGAGTACATTCTCATTCTTTGGCTTGCCTGCAGACTTCCTCTGTCTTCTTTCTTTAGACCCTTTGTAAAGCTAAGTCTGCAAACAAGCTAAGTGTGAAAGCATACAACAATGAGCCATAGAGAAGAACCTTAGACGTCAACCCATGCAGAACAGTACAACATTGTTGTCCTCTACATGGCATGTTTATCTGAGAAGCGATGAGGAATGAAAAGCATGATGTACTGTCTCATGTGGTTATTGAGCAAATCAAGGACAGGTCCATGGAAAAATGAAACAGTAGCTGAAAATGTGATCTGGCTTGAAAAGATGTGTAAATTGCTCATGGAAAAGCACTGTGATTGGTGTTTACTTTTTGGCGACCTCTAAAGTGTAGCTGCGCAGGGTGCCAGTGGTGTAGTGGTATTATGCAAGATTCCCATTCTTGTGAACCAGGTTCGATTCCCGGCTGGCGCACAGACAAGGAATGTAGTGAGTTCTTTTCTTTCTCCGAACGTCACGCTCTTATGCGCTGAGCTCTTGCCAACATGGTTATGTGCAAAAGAAGCATGTCTTCAGCATATATTTGAAAACTAGTCTATAGTCGAGAAGACCTTCAAAGTCTGCACTATGCAAAGTAAAAGTGGACCAGTGGCCTAATGGATAAGGCATCAGCCTTCGGAGCTGAGGATTGTGTGTTCGAGTCCCATCTGGGTCATACATTGGAGACCAAAGAGTACATTCTCATTCTTTGGCTTGCCTGCAGACTTCCTCTGTCTTCTTTCTTTAGACCCTTTGTAAAGGTAAGTCTGCAAACAAGCTGAGTGTGAAAGCATACAACAATGAGCCATAGAGAAGGACCTTAGACGTCAGCCCGTGCAGAACAGTACAACATTGTTGTCCTCTACATGGCATGTTTGTTTGAGAAGCGAAGAGGAATGAAAAGCATTATGTACTGTCTCATGTGGTTATTGAGCAAATCTAGGACAGGTCCATGGAAAAATGAAACAGTAGCTGAAAATGTGATCTGGCTTGAAAAGATGTGTAAATTGCTCATGGAAAAGCACTGTGATTGTTGTTTACTTTTTGGCGACCTCTAAAGTGTAGCTGCGCAGGGTGCCAGTGGTGTAGTGGTATCATGCAAGATTCCCGTTTTTACAAACTGGGTTCAATTCCCGGCTTGCGCACATACAAGTGCGGTAGCGAGTTCCTTTCTTTCTCCAAACGTCACACTCTTATGTGCTGAGCTCTTGCCAGCATGGTTATGTGGCAACGAAGCATGGCTTCAGCATATATTTGAAAACTAGTCTATAGTTGAGCAGACCTTCAAAGTCTGTGCATTACGCATAGCAAATGTGGCCCAGTGGCCTAATGGATAAGGCATCAGCCTTCGGCTCTGAAGATTGTGTGTTGAAGTCCCATCTGTGTTGTACATAGGTGACTAAACTGTACTTCCTGTTTCTTTTGCTTGCCAGGAGACTGCATACATCCTCTGTCCTCTTTCTTTAGACACTTTAGCACTAGGCCTGTGTTGAAAAAATCGATTTTCCGATTCAGAATCGATTCGCATATGATGATCTGATTATCGATTCGTACGTCCAAAGATCGATTTTTTAGTGAACTTTTACCCCCGCCTCAATTCACGCAGGCGTGCTCGGTCTAACTAACTGTAAAACGACTTGGCGTCGGACAGTGCCGGTAACGACGATAGTCAAATCGGCAATCTAAAAACAGAAGGACAGTTTATCCAGTGTCAGTGACTATTTACAGTTAGTCCGTGTCACTGACAGTTTACCCAGTGTTTTTACAGTTTAAAAAAAGTTTTAAATGTTCTTGTAACGTTGGGCGCAAGGCGATGGACGAGACAGAATCCTTTGCACTTTCCAAATCGTTACGTTTATTACATTTACCGAAGCGCAGACAGCGCACATAAAACACGTTTACATAGAACATGTGTGACTCAAACAACGACGGGCACAGGACGCTGCGCGAGCACAAATTAAATAGACAAACCACATCAACCCCACGTGATTACGAGAAGAGCCACAGTTGAGGACTATCACAAGACGCACCCGCACCCACTGAGATACACCGACGTAGACGATTAGACGCAGACAACGTTAACACGCCCAAAACGGAGGGGTCGGGGACCGTAACGTGAGAGTTCTGTTCTTATATCCTCACTTTAAAGAAAAATACACGTTTACATTTTATACTTTCAGTTTATTAAGTGTGAGCACTTTTAAAATAAAAATGCATTTGGTAGCAACAGCTTTTGGGTGAATTCTTAATTATTTCAATCATAATAATAATGCACTGGTTAGTGTCCCAGTAGGAGCCCACTGTTGCAGATATAGACACCTCAAAGATGTCCTCTGTTTATTGTCCTGGATTACCTTTTTTGAAGGTAAATTTATGATGACCCTTTTCACCAGTCTTCCAGCCATCAGTAACTACCAACTACCAGTAACTATTTGCTGATTAATATCGATATAATACTAGTTTTAACATGTTGCTTCTGTACACAGTCAGGAAACAGCTCAAATACATTTTTAATAACACTAAACCCCGAATTGGATCGAATCGGATCAAATCAATTAAATCGGATTAAATCGAAAAAAATCGATTCTTAATCTTCACAATCAGAATCGGATCGATTCTTGGAATTTGAATCAATACCCAGCCCTATTTAGCACCAGTGGTGTTGTAGTATCATGCAAAATTCCCATTCTTGCGAACCGGAGTGATGAATCACGTTCCCATATGTTAATCTCAAGGAAAAGTCTGGGTTTGGCGGTTACCAGGAGAATGGAACTTGTCTGACTCCATTTTCTAAAGTGTAAAGGTTGGTGGAGGGGGGAATATGGTGTGGGGTTCTTTTTCAGGAGCTGGGCTTGGTCCTGTAGTTCCAGTGAAAGGAACTCTGAATGCTTCATCATACTAAGACATTTTGGACAATTCCATGCTCCCAACTTTGTGGGAACAGTTTGGAGCTGGGCCCTTCCTCTTCCAACATGACTGTCCACCACTACACCAGTTCTAGCATTGGTCAATGTACCAGTGTCATATTGAACCCTATAGTTTAGGAATGGGATGTCAATTAAGATCATATGTAAATCAAGGAATGTGAGTGAATAAAATAAAAGGTAAGCCTTTAAAAATAAAGAAAATAGTATTAAAATCCAAGCTGATAAAAAATAGCTTCATTCCCATCATCATCTTGCAACCTTCTTTTAAGACACACAAATATCAGAACTTACAAAGATATGTAAAAAATAATGATCACTGATTAAAATGTCCTCACAATGGGGTATAGAAATGTATTCTCAAAGAAAGTTAATATTTTCAGTTAGTATGGCTTTGTCAAGTTTAATAACAGAAGTCAAATCTTTTAGTCAACTCCGCTAAAACCTGACCAAGTGGACCAATAGTTAAATATATTAATACACAATAAAATGTGTCAGTTGAAGATCAAAATCAGTAAAAGATCTGGTGCTCACCTGCTGTCAGGAATTAGATTTTTCAGAGTGAGAATCCTTTGCAAGTTGTGATCGAATTTTGTTATCATTGAGTTTTATGACTGTAGAGGTCACTACATCCCAGTTTCTGTTCACAGGCATGAGTGCTTACTATGTTAAGCTATACTGATGTGTTTTCTTTTGGAGTCAAGCACCTAACTAGCCCAGTACTGCTGATGCAGAGAAATTGGTTGACACTTTTGTCTCATCAAGATTGGACTACTGTAATGGTCTTTTAATTGGATGCTCTAAAAAGTATCTAAAGAAACTCCAACTCGTACAGAATGCTGCTTCCTCCAGAGTGCTAACTAAAGCTAGAAAAAACAATCACATTAGTCCTACTATCTCGGTGTTGCACTGGCTTCCAGTTAAATATCGAACTAATTGTAAAGTTTTTCTATTGAACTATAAAGCGTTAAATGGTCTTGCCTCACAATATCCGAGTGAACTCATTGCACACCATAACTGATCTTGCCTGTGGCACTCTCAAAATGCAGGATTTCTCTTAGTTCATAAAATTACAGAGAGCTTTCTCTTTTAAAGCCCCTCAGTTATGGAACAGTCTTCCAGCTCCAAATCAAGATTCTGACACAGTTCCAATCTTTAAATCTAGACTTAAAACTCACATATTTCCACATGCTTTTAATGAATGTACATATGAAGTTGTGGAGTTTAGGGGGCCTCCAGTCAATGTCTCTTCCTGTAATCTGAGATGCTGATGCTGCCAGCCATGTCATGCATTCACTCTAGTTGTGATAATGAATTGGGTGGATAGCAATGGCTCAGTGACCTCCCCTGACTGTAATCACCTCCAGACTCCTCCCTTTAGTTATGCTGCTATCAATAAGCCTGCTGGAGCCACATCAATCAATCAATCAAAATTTATTTATATAGCGCATTTTACAGTAACAAAGCAGCTTTACAAGTGTCTGAGTCCAAGCCCCCAGTGAGTAAGCCAAGGGTAACAGTGGCAAGAAAAAACTCCCTAAGAGCATGAGGAAGAAACCTGGAGAGGAAACAAGACTCACAATGAAAATAGTAATTAAAAAGATACGTTAAAAAATAAGTGATGGTATGGTGGAATTGATGGCACAGAAGTCAGTGTCTTATAATATATTAAGCAGCATTTATTTGGTAGCAAGAGAGTTACAAAATATAAAAGTATAAAAGTATGATGTGAAGCTTACACTTCATGCAGTAACTCTGAACTGTCTCTCTCAGTCCAGATTCTTTATAGTCAAAGTGTGTGTAAAAAAAACAAAGGATGCCTGCTTCCCAGGAGCAGTTATCAGTTTCCCTGGGATTCAGCCTTGGGTGCATAGAAACGGATAAGCAATGTTATCTCTAACTTTGCTACTGCACAGAAGACTTCAGTCTTACAGAAAAACATCTTCAATATGATCATAGTTAATTACTAAGCAGTGCAAGCAGTACTTTTCACACAGACTGCGCTACAGTGTCTGCATGGACATTATTAACATGAATCACGCATAAATATAATCAATATTTCCTTCACATTCTCCCCCTTTGATTCTTTTAATCATTCAACATAATCTTCATGCAACAGTAGTAATTCTTTCAGAAAGCTTTAGGAATCATCTGGTTTTGCAACCCAGTTGCCGGGAACGAAGAAGTGGAGCAGATGGTCTGCTGGTTCTAGCAACACTGCTTTTACCTGCTTAGACACAGTACAGAGAGACTTGTACAAAGACACACAGTGTTGAATTAGTGGTTCATTCAACAGGTGGTTCTCCAGCTCTGGGGGTCTGAGACTTGTGTTGGGAGGCCTGCCAAAGACAATTTCATGCTAACAGCCCTGTCTTATCTTGTGGTCTGATCCTACACTGCCACAACAGTAATGGCACAAACATTTGTCCAGGACATCCTTCTTTCCTGGCTGGTCTTGGCAAGACCTGCTTTTATTGTGCCGTTTGCTCTTTCCACTGTGCCTGCACTGGCAGGGTGGTAGCTGCAATGCTTGCGCATGTCTACCTACATATTTAGTCAGATTTTGAAGTCCTGTGTGGACAAAGTGTGTCCTGTTATCACTGGAAATTCTCTGTGGCAGATCCCACCGGGGATTGATCTCTATCAGGAACACCTAATAGAAACCGCATCACTGTCCTGTTTCCCTCTTGGAAAAGCTTCCACCCACTTACTGAACATGCATACACATACTAGAAGGAACTTCTTCCCTTCAGATGGTGTTAGTTCAAAGTCTATTTGCCAATGTTGAAATGGCGGATGTCCTGACGGGACTGCTATTGTGTTGGTGTCTCTTCTAGTGGAATTCTGTGCACAGATCAAAATTTTGAGTATAAGTAGTGATAGCTGGTGCATACCAGTGTTTTATTATGCTGTCTGCTATTCCTCTTTGGTGGGAATCTGTTCTCTGAGGGGACCCTCACTCTCTGCGTAGGATAGAATAAAGGTGCAACAATATGAGCACATGCCAAGACATGATAACAATTGTTTTTTAGTTCACTGTTTGGGAGGCTTTGCAATGGCCTTCACTCTTTCCTCAGTGCATGTGACTGTTGTGAGATAACATGTCCTAGGAAGTTTACTTTCTCTCCGCAGTATTGCAACTTTGATTTGGATGCCTTGTGGTCTTCTTCTACTAAATGATTTAGCTGTGCCACTGTGGCCTGTCTGCAAAGGTCTCTGGAATTCAAACCAAAAGATCATCTGTATATTGGAGTAAAGCTGTTCCCTCTGGAAATTTTAATGTTTCTAGACTCGCATGTAGTGCAGCATTGTAAATGGTGGGTGATTCACAGTAACCTAGACATAATCTAGTGAATGTGTATGTTTTTCCTTCAAAGGAAAAGGCAAACCAAAATTGGCTATCTGGATGAACTGGAATGCTAAAAAATGCATTGGCAAGATCCACTACACTGAACCACTGGCTGTCTGGGGGAATCTGAGAGAGAATAGTGTAAGGATTTGGGACTTATAGGGCTCTAGGGTGTACAGCCATATTGACAGCCTGCAAATCCTGAACAAACCTCCATTCCACTCGCCCTGGCTTCTTAACTGGGAAAATTGGAGTTCTTACTGGTGATGTTTCGCATGGCACTATCACGCCAGCCTCTCGTAGTGATTGGAAAATGGGCCTGATGCCTTCCAAGGCTTCAGGTTTCAACAGGTACTGGTGTTGTTTGGGTCTGTAATTAGATTTGGGAATGATGCGCAGTCGTCTAATCTGGAGCTAACAAAGGTGTGTACTAATGTTTCTGCATCATGCTGGGATAATGCATTTTTTAGCTTGGCAATGTTATGGAGATGTAGAAAAGCTATCCTAGTAGTATTAGCTATGTATTTATCAAAATTTTGGTCAGAGTCGAGTATGAAGCCAAGATTTCTGCCCTATGAGCCAGGAGTAATGGGGTAGTCTGTGAGATTTAGCATTAGATCTGGTATTTTCTGTCTTGTGGCCTTTGGGCCCAGAAGGAGAACCTCAGTTTTGTCACCATTAAGGTGGAGGACGTTTGGTGACATCCAATATTTAACATCTCTTATGGAAGCCTCAATTTTCCCTAATTTGGATTTGTCATCAGGCTTGGCTGATATGTAAAGTTGTGTGTCATCTGCACAGCAGTGAAAGTTGACACTGTGACATTCGGGCGCAGCCAAGGACGAGACACAGAATCCTCGGGTTTAGAGCACACGTCACTTTTAATTAAGGACATATATTGCGCAATAGCGCACGAGCAAACAGATAACGTACACTTACAACGTGCAGACTGTAGACAACGACGAGCACAGGACACTGCGCGAGTGCACATTACATAGACAAACCACATTAGCCCCACGTGATTACGAGACGAGTCACAGGTGAGACAGATTATCACACAACATAGCCATAACCACGGAAATCCACAGACGCAGACAATGCACGTGGACAACGTAAACACACGCCCAAAAGGGAGGGGCCGGGGTCCTCAACGAATACAGGGGAGAAAACGTTAGACACATTAAACGGAACATTCACAAACACACACACAGGAACACTTACACACAGAGGAACAAACGGGAAAAAGGGATTCAGTACACATACGGAAAGACAGACGAAAACTGGGACGGACACACATGACAGTGGTGCCAGGCTGCGCGCCAGGAGGAGGGCGATTAAGGGAGAGAGACCGGGAGCTGCTGTTGCTGCAGGCGCTGCGGTGGGCAGTGCTCCTCCTGCCCTTGCTGCAAACCCTCCACCGGGCACAGCACAGCTGGCGGACGCGCCAGGTTCAGCGCGGTTAGCTGATGCGGCAGGTGCAGCGCGGTTGGCCGACGCGCCAGGTGCAGCGCGGTTGGCCAACGCGCCAGGTGCAGCGCGGTTGGCTGACGCACAAGGTGCAGCGTGGTTGGTCCCTCGGTGGGCCGTACGGGATTCCCTCTTCACCCGGGGATCTCCCTCCGGACCTGGCAGTGGGAGTGGCTTCCTCTGCTTCCATCTCCTCATCACTGCCACGGCTCCAGCTCATGGGCTGCCCCGAGCTGCCACCCTGGGAACAGTCCATGTCGCTGGCTGGGAAGCACTCGGGGGATGAGCCTGCCTCTGGACTCCTCTTCCTCTTCACCGTCCCGGCGGACAGTTCCGAGGGGGGAGGGCTCTCCTCTTCCTCCTCATATAGGAGCCCTCGGACGGAGGGTAATCCCAGTTCTCCTCCTCTTCCCCACCATCGTCATCAGGGTATGCGGAGCACTCCGACGGGGGATACTCCTCCTCGTCGTACTCTTGCTCCTCCCCCTCTTCCTTGCCCTCCTCGATGGTGGGAGAGGGACCTACGGGTGGAGGGAGGTAGTCCTCTTCCTCTGACTCCTCTTCCTCCTCTTCACTGTAGTCGACAGTGGACGCCTCCCCCACCGACGGGGGTAGTCCTCTCCTTCCCCACTGTAGTCCACGGTGGAGGCGTCGTCTAGCGACGGAGGGTAGGCTTCCTCCTCATCATCTTGCTACTCCTCCTTGCCTGGGGAGTCCCCCTCCCCAAACTTGCTCTCGGGGGTGCTCTCCGTCCCATAGAGCGCAAAGGAGCTCACCCGCAGGGGTGAGGGTTCCCTGGATGACGAGGGGTAGTATTCCCCCCAAAGTCGCACCGCCTCTTGGCGGCGCTTCTCCACTGCCTCGGGGTCGCGGTGCTCCCGAGCCTGACGCAGCAGGGACGCACAGATCGGGTCCTCTTCCAGCTGCGCCAGCATCGGCGTGGTTTTGCGGTGCGGGGGGGAGGAAGAAGAGCGGTGGTGCCGCTTGCTGGGGCGATGTGCCTTCTTAGGGCGGGTGGCGTAGCCTGGCATGTTGGTGTCTCTTGACGGCTCGTCGTTCTGTGACGTTCGGGCACAGCCAAGGACGAGACACGGAATCCTCGGGTTTAGAGCACACGTCACTTTTAATTAAGGACATATATTGCGCAATAGCGCACGAGCAAACAGATAACGTACACTCACAATATGCAGACTGTAGACAACGACGAGCACAGGACACTGCGTGAGCGCACATTAAATAGACAAACCACATTAGCCCCACGTGATTACGAGACGAGTCACAGGTGAGACAGATTATCACACGACATAGCCATAACCACGGAAATCCACAGACGCAGACAATGCACGTGGACAATGTAAACACACGCCCAAAAGGGAGGGGCCGGGGTCCTCAACGTGACAGACACCATGTTTAATGTAAATAATAGTGGTCCTAAGATGAAGCCTTGAGGGATTCCATATTTCACGTTTGTGAATTTGAGGGGAATATTATTGAGCTCTACAAACTGATAATGATTGGTTAAGTAAGAATTAAACCATGAAAGGTCTATATCCGAGATTCCAATCCAGTTCTTCTAGCAGGATCTTGCTATCTATTGTGTCGAAGGCTGCACTAAGATCAAGAATCACTGATGAGGTAACTACCGTTAGAAGAGGTTCAGTCACAACTGGTAAAGCTTCTGAGTAATTTTGAGGGAATAGTGTTTAATGTGCAAGTAGTAGAATTTAATGGTGAAATTATTTTCTCCAATTCTGGTTGTGGGAGTGGATGAAAATCTTCTAGCGTTTCTTCTAATGCAACATTTTGTTCAATATCAAGCAAACCAGATTACAGACCAGTTGGATAACCTATAAAAGGTTTTATATTTAGTCTAATATTCTATATTTTATTATCAAAGAAATCCATAAACACATTACTAGTTAGGTTTCCTGGAATCTTGAGGTTCTAGGATTGTTTTTATTATTCTCAGTCAATGAGGCCAAGTATGCTGAGCGTGTTTTAATGAGTGCCGTTTTGTATTTCCTTCCAGGCACAGTGGAATACTTCCAGATCGCCATTTCTGCTCTAGTTACCAGTTTGGTCGGTGTACCATGGGGCAATCTTTTTAAATCTGGCCTTTTGAGTGGAGCTACAATATCTAGAGCTGATCTGCAGGTATTCTCTAAACAGTCGGTAAGACTGTCTAATTCCTCTGGATCTGATGGAGAGTAGGTTAAAGTAGTTAAGTCTGGGAGGGTTTCAATAAACTGTGTTGCAGTTGATTACGGTAATTTAAAACTTGCTGCAGCTAATGTTGTGTATAGCCTTGCCTTGTTTAAATGGCAGGGGGATCAGTGTTCAGAACGTAACACTTTGAACCCAAGACCCCAGTGCTGAGAGGAAAACATGCTAACCACCAAGCCATAGTGTTACCAAATGAACCACTTGTGGGTGTGTTACATAAACTACATCTAAACTTAAGAATAACATTACAAATTATTCTTTAGAGTCATTACCTTTTCTGCATAAAATCTGCTTAACACACATGCTATTATAATAACACAAACAAATTCCAATAAAGGACCATTTGACTTTATTCAGTTACAATGCATTAATATACAGAATGCTGAATTACTAACTCAGCTGCTTTGAACAACATATGGAACAGTATTCTTGATACAGCAACATAACACTACCAAATGCTTGTCTCCCAGCTACTGGCTTTCTGACTTTGACTTTCTGGGGCAGTTGACATAGACTGCATTTTCTAGTGTTGGATCTTAACATAGGAAATAAGGGGCAAAGAGTTAGGCTAGAGATGTAATATCATATATAATATTAGTCTAGGTACATGAGGCACATTTGGGATAGATAGCCACCAAACTGGATAAAATAAATATGTTCCATTGAAGATACAGTGGGGAAAATAAGTATTTAGTCAGTCACCAATTGTGCAAGTTCTCCCACTTAAAAAGATGAGATAGGCCTGTAATTGACATCATAGGTAGACCTCAACTATGAGAGACAAAATGTGAAAAAATAATTGAGAAAATCATTTTGTCTGACTTTTAAAGAATTTATTTGCAAATAATGGTGGAAAATAAGTATTTGGTCACCTACAAACAAGCAAGATTTCTGGCTGTCACAGACCTGTAACTTCTTTTTTAAGAGGCTCCTCTTTCCCCCACTCATTACCTGTATTAATGGCACCTGTTTGAAGTCGTTAACAGTATAAAAGACACCTGCCCACAACCTCAAACAGTCACACTCCAAACTTCACTATGGTGAAGACGAAAGAGCTGTCGGAGGACACCAGAAACCGAATTGTAGACCTGCACCAGGCTGGGAAGACTGAATCTGCAATAGGCAAGCAGCTTGTTGTGAAGAAATCTACTGTGGGAGCAATAATCAGAAAATGGAAGACCTACAAGACCACTACTAATCTCCCTCGATCTGGGGCTCCACGCAAGATCTCAGCCCGTGGGGTCAAAATGATCACAAGAACGCTGAGGAAAAATCCCAGAACCACAAGGGGGGATCTAGTGAATGACCTGCAGAAAGCTGGGACCAACGTTACAAAGGCTACCATCAGCAACACACTACGACGCCAGGGACAGCCCCAAAACATCACTGCTCTAGAGGAGATCTGCATGGAGGAATGGGCCAACATACCAGCAACAGTGTGTGCCAACCTTGTGAAGACTTACAGAAAACGTTTGACCTCTGTCATTGCCAACAGAGGATATACAAAAAGTATTGAGATGAACTTTTGTTATTGACCAAATACTTATTTTCCACCATGATTTGCAAATAAATTCTTTAAAAGTCAGACAAAATGATTTTCTCAATTTTTTTTTCACATTTTGTCTCTCATAGTTGAGGTCTACCTATGATGTCAATTACCGGCCTCTCTCATCTTTTTAAGTGGGAGAACTTGCACAATTGGTGACTGACTAAATACTTATTTTCCCCACTGTACATTTCCCCAACCTGAGAAGTGTCTCCTGATTTTTCACAATATTTCACAGTAGGTCAGCCCCACCCCATATCCATACAATAATAACTCTGATAATATAATATCTGATAACTAACTCATTAACACGTTGATGGACTCATGCAGTATTACTCACCGTGGGTTTTGCTGGCTTTCATTTTCCTAAGATTTGTGTCATTCACTATATGAGAAATGCTACATCAGCATGTCATTTTTACAAGCTGTTTCTCTTTACAAGTAGAAGAAATAATTGCATTTTGTTTCACTTTCACAAGTAGAATGCATCATTTCCAATACATCCTGAGTGATCTCTATTACATAAATGAAGTAACTCCTCTAATTGATACAAAAAGATATAAGATGTGTAAGCAAATGTTGGGCAGTTATACCATTGAGATACGGTTAAGCATGTAAATAAATTAATGTGTGTACCATAAATTGCCTCCTCTATTGTGGCTCTTCTGTCTGAAGCACATAAAGGAAAATAAGAACGTCAATATGATACTGAGGATAAAAAGTGGATTATTGAACTGAACAAGATACTTACTTTGATGAAAATAAGCATTCATATAGAAAGACTCTGCAGAATCTTCTGAAACATAATGAAGTCATTTTTAGATGTTGTGAAGCAAATCATCAAACATGGCCTAATGACAATGAATGGAAGTCACATACTGCTTCTTCTACACTTCACACAGCTCCAACATGCCAACAGCAGGGTAAGCACAGCAGCTGCTCCTAGTAAATAATACCAGTACGTGACAGTATGCTTGGTTTCAAAGGCTGAAAAGACAGGAAATATGTTTCAGAACCACTGCCACTATGCACTGTGGACCATGGAACGCACTAAATACAAGGTACTCTTGTGTAACAGGTGAATGGTTAAGACCAGCCCAGTTCGACTTGTTAACCTAAAACACTGCAAGAAATAGTATGTAACAGTGATCAGATAAGCATGTGTTTATTGTACACATGAGCTCAGAATAAATGGTTTGTTTACTTGTGTTTATATCAGTGACCTGATAAGGAAAAATGCAACCAGTCCCCTTTAAACAAAACCATTAATCCATTTTATATGCAGTATGATGGCTGTAAATGCGATGCAGGTGAAATGTAAAAACACCTACCCAGCTGCATTTCCTGGTAAGCAATGCTGCAGTTTCTTCCTTTAAACAACTCACAGCAGTAGAAACCCAGATCAGATAGCTGCACATTATAGAGCAGGATTGAAAAATTTCCAGATTCTGAGAGGTTGGGGAAGGTCTTAATACGTCCACCTTTATGATTCCAGAATGTGATTTCACCCTGAAGAGTGACCTCCAGTAGATTAGATATTGAGTCATTCTTGTGAGTCCAGATTGCTGATACATCTGAAGTCTCGTTTGAGCTGTGGAGGACTGGTTTAAAGTTACATGGCAGCAGAACGTCAGACTGTAGCTCAGCGGTTAAGTTGATGCTGCCAACGTTATAGTTTTTGCATATGTTCTCACCTGCAGTTGAAGAGTAAATGTTATGATTAAAACAAATTGTATGCTCATGTTATATGGTGTGTGAAATTGAATGAACCAAATACTCTTAAATTAAGCAGGAAAGAAGTACATAACTACAAAGACTGTATTTGTAATGATTGGGAAATAAACCTTTACAGGAGTATGGATCACTGATAAAAAAAGAAAAGAAAAGAAAGAAAGACCAATAATTAATATAGTAGAGGGTGACAAGCTACTCCTACAAACAGAATTGCTGCAATCTATAACCCAAACACAAATTATGTCAACATTTTAGGATCAGAACTAATTAAATTTTAAAGGTCATTCCATTGCAGCACTGATAAGGAGATAAGGAGATGTAAAAATTTCAGCTTATAACATTATCAACAGTTTAAGCACTTCATTTCAAAGAACACCAAAGTGCAATAATAACCCCAGAATGATTTATTGACTATAATTGGCACAAATGAAAGTCTTCAAAAGTGCTGAAAAACAACAGAACTACAAAACATCATTTATTTTGCACACTGTTGATCATACACGCACTGCTGCACATCCATTCTTTCATATCAAGTATTACACGTACTGATCATCATCATCTTACTTGTCGACTTCTATGTGGGTAATGCCTCTTTACTGTCACTTCACAATACTTAGCACTTAAAAGTGTTTTTCAGCCTGATCCTGGGGGACTGCTACAGATGCTTATGCTCTATCTCACTTCCCAGTACACCTATATCATATTGTTCCATGATCATAATGATTTAGTTCAGGGGGGTTGAGAGTTGAGAGCAAAATTGTGAACTGTTTAATCCTAAAGGAAAAGGTTCAGGAAAACCCTGATCTGATCACTGAGTTTTCAGAACAACTCCTGAAATACCCCCAAATCTCCAGGACTCAACTCTGCAAGGGTCTGAGAATCTCATGAAACCTCAGTTCATGCTCCTTTATCGCCCCAGTGTTCTGTTTGCCGTCATACTTCATAATGTAAGGTCATAATGTACAGGACGCCTCTGTATTATCACTCCACACTACAGCTGCATTCAGCTTTTCTGATCTGAGATGGGTAACAGCTTAAAGTATCAATCTAGTAGGACAAATTTCTGCAGCTTACTGGCTAAAGTTATAGTGCAGACAAATTCTGTCTCAATCTTTAGCAGAAACTGGATAGCGTAAAACCATAATACCTATCTATATTTAACTCTCCTACTGTTTCCACTAAAATCTCCAATGTTGATCAGTTATGTTGCCCTTGTATTGTTTACAGGTTTTACTTTTACACTTGTATAAATTTATTATGTATATATATATTTTTATAGATTAAATTTAGCATCAATATATCCTTTGTAGAAGTACAAGGATACAAAAAAATGGAGTACTTCAACACAGCATTCATTTAACAGAGGTGTTCATCCTCATGACTGTTAGGAACCTGGTTGTACACTTACCCTTGAGAAGAGTTAACAGAAGCAGCCCCAACACCCCAAACTCACACAACATTCTGTAACAGCATTCATTCAGAGCTCACTTTGTTTGTTTAAAGGTCACAATGGAAAAAGGTAAGGCTACTGTCTGATGCAGTCACTGACTAACCTGCTGCTCACTAATTTCCTGTGAGAGGTTTTGACTAGGGGTTGATAGAGGAAATACTGTGATACGGTGATACATTTTATTCCTCTGGGGAGAATTTGGTATAACTTCATTAAATATTACAGGATGACCTACTCAAAAACAGAGTTCACTTAACATTTAAACATTTCTGTCCTCACCCCTCCCTTTTCATACAGAATTTAACTTATGTCAGATGCCCCCAATTTGTTGTGTGTATTTTATGTCCAAATATTCATTACACCTTTGTGAACAAGGAAGCGAGAGCATGAGATGCATTCTCATTTGTACAGTCATGTGCGAACATCAAAGTGTTAACCAAAGGAAATGTGTGCATAACATGTTGCCAGAGTTGCACACAGCAAGAGCACTAGCAGTAGCACTAGCACTTTTGCTTATATCAAGGTGCATCTGACAGCCATCTATCCAGTCCTATGCACTCATTTAATGTATGTGTAATGTATGTTCAACTAGTTCAGCATCACATTTATGGTGTCAGAAATTTTTGTGAAAAACCAAAATATTTATTTAAAAAACATGTATAACACATAAGTCTGAAGGCAACCATCTCCAAATCCACGGTCTGACATCTATGCTGTCGATGTGCAGTTTTCATCAAGTTTCATCTCCTCCGGCAGGCTCTGCTAGGTATCCTATAGCAGATTAGATGGGGTTTTCGCACATAATGCTTTTCAATAAGCAGAAAAAGATCATTACTACTGCATGAAGAAATGTGAATTTCTTAAGATTGCCCACGTATCTCATTATCAAGTCTTTGACCTAGAAAAAACAGCAAGCAACACACACACACACACATGCCTTTCATTTGTATCTTCTTTAGGGAGCGATACTCAGAAATGTCTTTATTTATAATAATCCTGCAGCTGGAAGTCCTCTAGCTTATCTACCATGTACACATGCAGCTAGGGCCTCAGTGTGATGATATTATGTACATCACTCCACCCATTAAGAACACCCACCACCAATGCCACCACACCACAGTGAAAATTATCACCTCAAACTGCAATGTGCAGAACCTTCCAGAAAACACTGAAAACCAGCTCTGTCCTCGGGTGTCCTCTTGACCCAGTGGAGGTGGTGGGAGACAGGAGAATGAGGTCTAAGCTAAAACACATACTGAAGAACCTGTCCCACCCCATGCACCACTCTCTGACCGCACTGAGCAGCTCCTTCAGTGCCCGGCTGCGGCACCCGCGGTGCGTGAAGGAGAGATACCGCAGGTCCTTCCTTCCACACGCCGTCAGACTGTTCCAACACGCCCTGCACTCAATAATCTGTAATGTTTACCATTGCTACCACATGCCAGACAAACTGTGCAATTCTTCTTTCAATACGGCTAATGTGCAATAGCTACCACATCTATGTGCAATAACACCTTACATAAGATTACTACATTTTTTAAAAGCACATATTTCTGTAACCAGTATACATACATTTTTTTATTTTTTATTTTTTTTATTTTAAATTATTATCTACCTTATATTTTGTCTTTTTACTCCCTCTCCTTGTCCCTTCCTCTCTGCTGCTGTAATATTGCAAATTTCCCCGCTGCGGGATCAATAAAGGACTATCTTATCTTATCTTATCTTGTTCTCATCAGACCAGTTTCTAGTTTTGAGCCATTTTATGGAAGTCCTTCAGACATTTTTTCACATCATATATAGGGGAGACCAGGGACAGTTGTAACACTTTTTATGATTTTTCCAATAAATCAAAAACCATTTACACTGGAATAGCCAATTTGCTGTATTATGAACTTCAATGTGTCAACTACTGAAACAATGTATTTAAGTAGGATTATTAATTATGTACAGGTTGCAAAATTGATTTAAATACAGTCACCCCACTGTTACAACCGTCCCAGGGTACAGGGATGGTTGTAACGTCTAAAATTTACATAATTAATCAATCAAATACTCAAAATGAAGTTATTTGTGACTATTAATTTCTTTTTTTTTTTTTAATAGGCCTAATTATTATTTTCACACCACATGACAAAACAAAGAGGAGCACCACACATGGTGTGATGGGGAGGATGCTTCAAGTGGTGTGTAGGATGCCACCGTTGCCACGGTGGGTGTTGAAGCTGTAATACATGCAACTGCATTCACTGCAGCTGCAGTGGAAAATGGAACCTGTGGTGTCACTGTTGATCTGTGACCAGGGATGGTGCAAAGTTGCTGTCATTAAAAATATCTCTTTTAAAAGGTCAAATTCCAGGGCATGCAAACCCTGCCTGAATATTTGATGGTGTTGCAGTCAGGGGAAGGGCACTCTTCACAGTGCTTGGCAGATCATAAATGGTCATTGTCACTGACTATTTGGTTCGGGGACGTTTGTAACAAAGCATTACAATCGTCCCAGTATCACCAGTTATGTTTTCACCTCATGTGAATGAGCCTAACTGCTAGTTGGACACATGTTAATCATTTCTATTTTTAGCTTACAAAACAGTTATTCTAATAATACTTGTTTGGATTCATAGATATTTGATCTCATTTGATTTTGTCTCAGGACAGTATCCACAAAATACCTCTGATAGAAAAGTTAAATTTTTACATAAAAAAAAAACACTGATTACTTTCTCTGGGAGTTTCAAATGTGGCTCCTTTTTGTTAGCCAGAAGACAGTCTAACTGAGCATGTGCACAGTGAGTGTAATCACTCTAGCTTGTTTCTGTTTGGAGAAATTCAAAGTGTTACAACCGTCCCATGTTACCAGGGTTGCCAACTCTTACGCATTGAGCGTGAGACACGCATTTGACGGTCTTCACACACTCTCACGCCACTTCAGATTTCTCACGCTGAATTTTTTTTTATCTCTGATCCATATCTATGATTCAATGAGTTACTAGTTTGCTATGGCGCCAACCACTGGCGATCGATCGCGATATAATATTTAATTTGTGTCCATTTTACACCCCGCCCGGTAACAATTTACGCCCCCCCACCCCCAGCAACAATTTACACTCGCCACCCCCTCCGGGTTCAAATCTCACTCCAAGTGATCTTGAAAAGTTGGCAACCCTGTGTTACAACTTTCCCTGGTCTCCCCTACTGTGTATTCAAATGCTTATGCTTATAGCCTATGTAGTAAGCAAGGTATGAACATTAAGAGAAGCACTGCGACGTGTTGGAAAACGGTGGCCATACCTGTAGAAGATGATAAACAAGATGGTGGTCTTTGTATGGGTGCACAAATTAGGCTTTAAATAAGAAACATGTGAAAATGTAAAAAAAAAAAAAAACAATAAAAATAAAAAATACACAAACCAAGTTGAATATCCTAGTAAGAAATGCTGCAGTTTATTCCTTCAAACAGTAGAGACCCAGATCAGATGTCCAAGAAAGTGTTAATACATCCATCTTTGTTTTTCCAAAACCTGCTTTTATCCTGCAGAATGATCTCCAGTAGATTAGGGTATCCTGTATTTCCTCCCCGAGTCCACACTGCTGCTATACGTGTAGTCTTTTCTGATCTGAAGAGGACCGGTTCAAAGTAACATGGCAGCAAGATGTCAGACCACAGCTCAGTGGTAACTGTGCTGGCGTCACCCTATGAGCATGCAGCAGCCCAACGATGGGCTCTGGGAGCTTGGCCAGAGGATGCTGTGCACAGCACTTTCTGAAAAGCATCAGATCTCTTAACATACCTGTACAACCTGTGGGAACAGTTGTGCAAATTCACACAAATGCTGCAAATTTTCTGTTGAACTCAGAAGTAATTTCCATCAAAGTCACAGGCTGTACTTACTTGGCCTTTAACATCATCAGAGGTCCTCAGTTCAGATCAGTGAATTTCTCAGTGGGTCACTACAGGTCACACTCAGCAGTCTGTTGTAGAATCACCTACACTAACCTAGAACTACACCTACACTACAAGAAATTGATCACAGCTGAGGTCTCTCTATAAAGATGGTTCATTACAAATCAAGGTGTTGATCAGAAGTAGAAGAACCTGGTGGGCATTCTCAACACGGCATTAGCACAGACATGAGTGGCATAGCTGCAGATGTTTAGGATTCATTTTCATAATAACTCATTTGCAGAATTTAAGGACAGTATCTCTACAACTGTAAATCAGTGAGGACACGGTCAGGTTCTGAAATCACTTTTGATGCATGATCTAACATTGTGCTGCAGTAGTCTCCATCCATAGTGATAAATCACGTAGATGATTTAGAGACGTTATATTGGGCCCAGATCCCAGTGGTCAGAGAGGTCATTAAAATAATCCAACTACATTCAAGACTAGAGTGTTTCTCAGATAGTTTAGCCTGAGTGGCTAGATAAACATATTTTAGCCGTGAATACTGCTTCTTTATATTCCCAAAGGAAACGGATTACCAACCTCAAGACTAAATAAACATTAAATGACCTGTGCTAATCCCTTGTAAAAGAGAGGGCAGTGGAGTCAAATGTTAACTTTCAGAAAGGTGGAGTGCTAGTCCACTTTATTGATTGGTCTGAACTCTGTAATTGGCTACTTAAGAGACATTGTGCGATACAAACATTGGGTTTCAACATCATGGGATACATGGGTTATTTCAAGTCTCGATTCTGAACGCACAAAAGAAAAAAGTTACCACTGTAAGGTGTTGGACTGAAAAAAGTCTCAATGATCAACTTTCATTTTCTTAAGATTCAAGTTTCACTGCTATTTTCTTTTCCTTTTTGTTGACACCACTGTAAACACTTGGCATCCCATTAAAACAGGATGAATAACATCAATGTTGAAAGTGATTTAAAATAAAATAAAAAATCTCAACATGAGCTTTAGGGCTTTTTTCCATTTCAGAAGCGAAATTAATTAAATATATCAAAATGTAAAGCATATGTAAAGTCTAGTTGTTACTTGAGCAAAGTGAAAGCAAAGAAAATCGAAACACAACAGACAGCTTTAATTTTTTTTCTTTTGGGTTGTCATGGAGCACATTGTTACTGTCATTACTGTAAAACAGATCTTGCCATAGAAAATACAGCTATGTTCGCGCAAATCGAGCTTATTTTCTGTTACATCAAGAAAATGAAGATCTAAGTCAAAGCCACCACTATGAAGCAGCAACTTCAACAGCCTTATTGTACCATAGACTAAGCAAAGATCAAGTGATGTGTCAAACAAGCCAGAAAACAGTGACAAGATTAAAAGAAACATGTAATATCCAAATATTTCCAAGTGGCAATAAAGAACTATTGCAAAATGTGCATGAAACGGAACATTCCAGACCTCTGCAGAAGCTTGAATAACTTAGATTACAGGTAGTACACTTTTAATCATTGTCAAAAGTTACTAAGCCAAAAAAAAAGTGCAACAATGGTGCAGAGGTGCATCAAACAGAAGTTTGGTTTTTCTTTCTTTTGTGCGTGTGTGTGTGTGTGTGTGTGTGTGTGTGTGTGTGTGTGTGTGTGTGTGTGTAGTGAGAGTGAGAGAGAGAGAGAGAGTGAGAGAGAGAGGGACAAGGGTGTGGGTAATCAGAGGGGCATGTATTGTCAGCGTGTGTGTGTGTGTGTGTGTGTGTGTGTGTGAGAGAGAGAGAGAGAGAGTGAGAGAGAGAGGGACAAGGGTGTGGGTAATCAGAGGGGCATGTATTGTCAGCGTGTGCTTCAGCAAATAAAGAAATAAAATGTAAAACTAAAAGAACAGGCTGAATAAAATGGAGAAGGTCACAGTTTAATTTTTTTCCCCATGGAAAGGAAACCAAGACCTTCTTCAAAACAACAGATTGCCCTGGTGTTCCTCTGGTTGCTCTAGCAACTTCCCAGGAAGAAGGAGATGGGGTCAGAATGGGAGGGAGTGGGGGTGGCAGCAGAACATTTAGCACTTGTTAGCAACCACAAAGAGCAACACACTGAAGCTCAGGATGTTAGATGCAAACCATGGTCATTTCACCACAGACCACTGCTTAGCACGGGGAAAAAAACATTAAGAAACTAAAAATAGTTCATACAGCTTTGATGAAGAAAAAAGAAACGAAACATTCAGCTTATTCTTCTTTCACGGAAAATCATGCGGCTCCAACACCAGTGTTCTCAACTTGTTCTCGTGAACCAAAAATGAGATGGTGTCTTTATGCTTCTTAAACAGCATTTCCTGCAGGGCTGACAAACACTCGTGCTTTTCCCCCTCTTTCTTAGACCCTGATAACAGGCTGAACAATCAGCACCCACACAGAAATGAGATCCATTTCCATGGCTCCCGGTGCGTCTCCACAGTGCCTCGTAGGCCGGGTCTGTCCCCATGGCTTGCAGGCGCACTCTCTCTGCCTCTGGAGGGCTGCCACACAATGGCTGCTCCCTCCGTCCAGGCTCTGCCGGCTTGGGCTGCAGCACTCCTGCCACTGGCCGAGGTGGCATGGGCAATCTGCACCTTTCACAAACTTGAACGTAATTTCAAACCATCCCCGATTTGATTTATTCTTTCTTTGTTTTTTTGTTTTTTAAAAAAGCAACATTAAAATGCAGAGAAAATATGTGGGGAAACGAAAACACACTGCAAAAGTTTACCCTATTTACATACATTGATTATTATTTTTTTTAGATTTTTTTTTTTAAAGACAAAGTATTTCTTTACAGAATCCGAACATATTTGTAAGCAAATAAGTCTTCTTTAAAGTTTCTTTACAATGCAAGTTCTTCATCCTTTTTCACTTTTCATTGTTGTATGTTTCAGTGTTTTCTTTTTTCCTCAAACAGGTGACGCATAGCTTCTGAACTCCATAAAAGAGTTTATCCCGAAGACTCAGCCTGTTTGTGTCTTCCACTCAATGCTCTCTCTCACCACTAGAGAGCAATAAAGGACCAGAAAGAAGTCCTCCTCCACAGGTGGTCCCTATTTCAAGAGTGGCAACAAGGGGGACTAGTATATTGGACAAATGGGGCGCAGTTGTGAGGGACACTTATGATCACGGTGGGGTAAGTGGGGTGTGGAGTTTTGGGGTTGTTGGGAGGTCAAAGTTAATCAGTCGTCGCTGTCCGACAGGGTCTCGTACTGTTCCGAGAGCAGTGGTGGCTCCCTCTCCCACACACGGGCCGGGCCAACGGAGGTGCCTCCCTGTGGCTGCTGTTGGGACTGCATAGAGGGAGATGGACTGGGCATGGGGCTGGGTGAGGTGCTACTTAGCATCCGCATAGTGAGTGGGTTATACGGGAACTGCATGGGCCCTGATGGGTGTAGAAAGAGGCAAGCTTTACCAGCCAAGACACTTACTGGTCTTATCAAAGAATCCCAGAACATCATCTCCGATAAATCTGGACAATTCACTCACCTGTCGATGAGGGCCTTTCCTCCCAGGTCCAGCTCGCCGCCTGTCTGTGGTAATCGCCTTCAGAATGCACCGAGGAGACAGAGGACGGACGCTCCCCGCTCGAGTATGCCTGGCCTGGGTTCGGCGACTTGGACTTCCTGCTGCTGGCTTTGCTCGGGAGCTTCTGCTTGCCTGCAATGATTAGAGACATGCATAACTAACCAATAAAGCAGATATTGGCTCTCAATATCAAATTTTTATGGCAGAGTTCCAGGCAGATATCAGGGGGCAAGGGGGCTGCCTCTCTCACATTTCTGTGGAATGAGGAAGTGTGCAGATTTGCTCAATCTAACCAATCAACTTGTGCTCTGCTCGACACTGGTGGTGTATGTGCCATCATTTTTAAGGCACCATAAGGTGCTGCCAGACTCCTCATATTGCACATTTAACAGGAAGACAGATAGCTTCTAATTTCAAGGCGAAGTGATAAAACATACAGGCACTTTCTGGCATTTCAGAGCATCTATCCTGTTTTTTCAATCAAAAACATTTTCCGAGAGGGGTTATGGGACAATGCAGTGGACACAAATAGTGGTGAAGTGCATTTTTCTTACAATATCTACCTGTGTTGGGGGACGGACTGGCCTCCTGCCGCCCCTCAGAGACACTCCCCATGCCGGACGCATTGCTGCCCATCGAGGGGGTTCCGGACTGGGCTTGCTGCGCTTGCTCATCAGCCCTCTCCTCCACATTGCCCATCAGGGCCTTGCGGATAATGTCCTCCAGGCCCAGGTTACTGGCCGGGTCATTGTAGGAGTGGTTCCTTGGGTTCACGTTACCTACGGAGGCACACACAGGGCGAGGGAGAGAGTGAGAGTGAGGGCAAGGCCTGTCCACAGAAGGAAAAACAACGAAAGTAAGCCACTGTGAAACAGGGGTGGGCAATGTGGTCACACATCCTGACGACGCCCAATATGCATCACCATAACTCACTTTTTTGAGGTTTGCTAACAATTTGGCATTTACAGTGCACCAGCAAAAACAGTAGAGCAAAAAAACCCCTTTCAACAGTTTAATTTGATGGCCCGACACCACTGAGACAGCACTGAAATTTATAGTGATAGCAATAACATATTGCATCAGCCACCCCCTCTGGAGTGGCATCTGTGAAGAAAATACACCAGTATCTCAGGGGCAGAGTGTGCCAAGAGGATAGCAGGTTGCAGTCCTCAATGCATTACAAATGGCAAGACCAACTAGAACAGGCCACAGGCTTCGGCTTCCATTTCATGTGTTGGTACATAAGTTGGCATTTGGCTACACATACAAAAACTGCTGCGTGTCCTTCAGTTTCCAGTCGAGGGAAATTTGCTGCATCAAAAATGCAGAACAGCATGGGTTTACTCACTTGAGCTGGTTACTGCTGGTAGATTGAAGATCTCTGTGCCTGGCTGTGTATTGCCTGGCCAGAAAAGAAACGAGAAAACAACAAAAAGCTTAGTCAGCAAATTCCAAGTTCAGCAACATGCTCACCATTCGTCCTATGCTACCATAACATCCAAGTGTGTTTGGATATGGAGATATGTTTGGATTCAAAAGAACACGTATTGGTTTGGGTAAGTTTGGGTAAGAACTGGTGTCCGTACCAACTTCAGATTTGCGGAAGATCTCCTGCTTCTTGGACATGACCATGGGGGTGTTCTCCATCTTGGAGAAGAAAGAGGGCTGATAGCTGCTGCTTCCCGGGGAGTGCGAGTCCATCCTGATACCAGAGAAAGGGCACAGAGTCAGGCCAGGTTTGCTTGATGGGGGAGAAGTCAGCGGTAGTGTCCGTCGGGGCTGGCTGATGTTATGCAAAGGGTGACCTACTGATCTAATGTCAGGGTGTGTGGCTATCCAGAGGCAGCTGATCCAGACATTAGATGCCATCTCCATTACCTTCTAATGAAGACGCAGCACCCACCCCCCCGCACAACCACAAACACAGCGGCTGCTATCCCTCCTGCGACCTGTTCCACCACGTTTGTGCTAGATTACTCAACAGGCAACCCTGGTTCTTGGTCAAAGAACCTGACAGAACAAAGCCTACCATGGCTTACACTTTAAGGACACACACAGAGCTTCTGTCGTCAGGCACAGTCTGTGCCGGCCAGCTCTGGTCAATGTTGGATGGACATGTTCAGGCTGCAGACCTGACTCCACCCAGCAGAGACACTAATGCATGCAGAATCACCAGCAACACCGTTGCGCACGTGACGACATGGCGTGCGAAACCATGCCACCACCGGCCTCGGCCGCAGCAGAGAGTGGCAGCAAACTGTAAACAGCGACAGATGGTGCGATTGTACACATAGGTGGGTGGGTGGAGGAGTGAGAGCAGAGGCAGGGCAGGTTTGTGTGATGGAACGGCTGGTGGGTGAAGATAAGGGTACCTCTGATCAGAAAGGTCCTGGTCACGTCTCTGGCCTTGGAGCACGCCACCCTCCTGTTTGTCCAGTCCTGGATAGCTCTGAGGCGGAGAGATGGGCTCATAGCTCTCCATACCTCGACCACCAACCACGCCAGTGCGATCGGGAGACTTCCCGGGCCTGCTGACACACACACACACACACACACACACACACACACACACACACACACACACACACACACACACACACACACACACACACACACACACACACACACACACACACACACACACACACACACACACACACACACACACACACACACACACCAAGAGACGATTATCACACATAAGCGAAATGGCTGAAGACAAATGACCTTCACCATCAGACTTGATATCGTAGAATATTTTTTTTTGTTGACAAAGCAATTTACCACAGAAAAGCTCTACAATTCCAAAGCATATCAAATGTGCACTGAGTGTATGGGAAGTCTTTGTGGAGACTGACATGTGGTGGCATGGGCGTGTACCTGGCTCTGGGCTTGTCTGCTGTGTTCTCGGGGGAGACCCTGCTGGTGGCTTTGGTGTGGTGCCCGTGAGGGACCTGGTTCTCAGGACTGTAGCGGCTTGGCCCTTTGGACCGACCCAGGGCGCCGCCCATGTTGGAGCTTTGGAATGAGGAGGTAGCGGAGGACGAGGGAGGCATGGTGGCAGAAGCAGGCGAGGGGTCCTGGTTTCGGGCGAAGTCCTGGGTGATTATGTGCTGAGCAAGACCAACAGGGGCCCAAAGTCAGTGAAGAGATGTGGCTATGAGAATATGTGTGCGCGAGAACTACGCAAACGGTGCACAAACGGGTAAGGAGGCGGAGGTACCGAGATGTGGTCGGCCAGGGTCATCACGCGGTGCGTCTGCGGCGGGGGCTGGGAGGCCGCGGGGCCCGCTTCTACCTGCGACCTGTAGCGGCTTATGTCAAACCCTCGAACGGTGCCTGGAGACAGCAGAAACACAAACAACATGTCTGGCAGGAGAACAAACACACCTGCTCTCTGCTCCCTCTCAGGAACAAAAGCATAGAGAACAGAGAGGCCATTCTCACCTGTGGCTGACTGAGAGCTCTTCTCAGGAAAAGGTCCCTCATTCTTCTCCTCTCTCTGGGCTGGAGAACTGGCTGGGCTGATTACCTCGATGGCCCCACCGCCCTGTGTCTCATAGCGGTTGGTCGGCACTGGAGGAGAAGAGGCAGACATTTAAACCTTTCAGCAGTAGCACAACGAGGGAAAGCATGAACTCAAACATTTTAACCAGACAGCTACTTTTTTGTACACATTGTACACTCGGGGATGGGCTGGCAAAAAAACAAGCTTTTGCCCAATAAATTTTACCACATGCACAAAAAACATTTTAAAGCCACAACCCCCTTCTTCTCTGCAAAAAGAACCCCTTTCTAGACAGACTTCCCACTCACAGCTGCTGGAGGAGATTGAACTCTGTGAGCCCCGTTCCCGGGAGTCCTTTTCTGAAGCGATCTGGCGCGTGATGATGACGTCGATGAAGTTGGCGGCAGTGATGGTGGTTTTGCCGAGCGTGCGCAGCTCCACCTCGATGCGGGACTTGTCCTTGGCAGCTCCTCCCCCGACATCAGCATACGCAGCGAGCGGAGTCTTGCCGGGGGGTGCCTGCAGGGCGCCGTACGGCAGCTGTGCGGGACGTCGCTCGGCGGCTTCCTGCTGCTCAACGGCGGCCCGTCGCTGGACCTGTGGCTCGGCGTCCACGCCATGTTTGCCCTCCTTGGTCTTGGCCACGTCCATCTGGGGGGCGGAAGCAGCAGCATCCACCAGGGCAGCCAGCGCATCCGCCGCCGTGTTGTAGCGCGAGTTGGACTGGACCGTGGCTGACGGCATCTGCCTGCTCGAGGGGTCGAAGGGCAAGATGGAGCGTGAGCTGGAAACTGGCGGTGACTAAGTTAATTTCATTTCTTGAGCTTTTGTAATCAACTTAATCAAACCTGTTAATAACAATACATATAAATCAATTAAACACACGGGTGGAATTCAAAATTCATAAGCTTGAATATGAAATGGGTCTGAAGTATCTTTCACACACTGCCGTTAGAGTGACTAAAGGTGCAAAGTTTACTTATCCCAACCACCCCTCCAACAGCATTTATGTTGGAGTGGTGGAGAGGAGCAGAGGGGAGCTGTGTGTGGAGGAGGTGTAAGTCCCTGCTAGGTGAGAGGGCAGGGAATGCAGAGCCTACATCAGAGGGGTGATCACACTCTTGCTGGTGCCCTGGAAAATGCTGGGCCTCTGCTGGACCACGCCTTCCTGGGACCTCATTGAAGGGGAGGGGGAACGCAGAAAGCCACCACGACTGCCGGGCCTGCCAGGCTGCTCAGGAGCTGAGACACACACGCACACAAACACAAAGTTATTCATAGTAGTGTGTCGGTGAGCAGGCCCGTCTTTTTTCTGTCATGCTCCTAGGGGTCCTGATGGGGGCAGTGTTCTCCTTACCTCCACGCATGTACTCGCTCGCGGCGGCTGCACGCTCCCGTTCTCTCTCCCGCTCCCTCTGCTCCCTCTCACGCTCCTTCTCACGCTCCTTCTCGCGCTCCCTGTGCTCGCGCTCCCTGTGCTCGCGCTCCCTGTGCTCACGATCCCTGTGCTCACGATCCCTGTGCTCACGATCCCTCTCCACACTGGCTGCGAGATGGGCAGAGTGTCCTTGGGGAAAGTCAAAATGGAAAATGCACACACACGCACACACAGACACAAACAAACAGGAAGACAGGATTCATGGTCATAAACACTTGTATCATACAAACTTCCTTTCGAAACCACAAGTACAAGTGTCTCCTTTCTGTGAATCTGAGAACCAGACAATGTTGTACTTAGGTGATGATTAACACATGATTTCAGGATGAAGTACGGTGATTTAAGTCGACAGCAAGAGGACCTTGTGAACATGTTTATGTTTAGAAGTTAGAAGAGGCAGAAAGGAGACAAACAGACCACTGCTGAAGAGCAGGACACCCCCAACCCCACCCTTGTGGGCCCATCACACAGGAAGTCCTCGGCTCACCTCTTTCTGCTGCCGATGCATCAAAAATGTTTAAAACCGATTAATCAGATTTGACACTGAAGGACGAATGTGAATGAAATGGCAGCTGAACATGTAGCTGGATCAAACATGTGAAAAGTGGAAGGGTTCTAGAAGTCAGAAGGCATCCTTTAGCATAATGCTAACTACTGGCACACTGGTTTGCACTTAGTGCTAGCTACATCAGCAACTAGCACTGGAATAATTGCTACTGGATGCACTTTTAGGCAAAGTGCTGTTAAGGGATTACTTTTTGTCTGGAATTCCCATTAAAGTTCTTACTAGAAACTCAAATTAAGCTCACCTTGACACTTGCAAGTATGAAAAAGTTAATGAAAATGTAGTGCTATGGCAGAATTCATTCCACTTCAAAACAAACAAAATATGATCATTCCATATTTTTCATGTTGCCATATTTCCAAGCAGGATCCTATGAGGTTCTACATATTACCAGTAAGCAAGTTATTAAAACTATTAAATACAGTTTTTTTATAACAATGCCCATGATGTAAAACCGAGTAAAAGATGCAGGTGTTTCATCTGTAAATCGACACCACTTTTCAAAACCACCACCATCAAACCCATAAATCATTAAGACCACATTAAAAGAAAACAGCACACAGACCCCCATGAAAAACAGACTGAAGTTGCAGTCACCACTGAACACAGATCTAGAAGCAGCTTAGCACTGAATCACATGGGGGCGAAGGACCCGAGCTGATTCTAGACCAGTGTTGCGGGGTAAGAAGTGCCTTCACTACAGCAGCTGGGGGGAGGAGCGAAAAAGGGGGAGGGACTGGTGTCAGGAACAAGCAGAGATGGGCAGGTGCGGTCGCAGGGCACAGCAGAAAAAGGAGACTGGGGTGATCTAGGTCAGGTGGTACACAGACAGCAGGAGGTTTCAGGAGGGGGCGGGATTGGGAGTGGGGTCCTCACCTGGAGATATGGAGACAGGGTTGAAAACCCTAGGAGGAAAGGGGGGCTGAGGTCCGGGGATGTACGTGATGCGGTCCAGGGTGGGGGAACCTGTCCCCCCAGGGTGAGGCAACAGGATGGTGGGAGGCATCTGGGCTAGATCAATTATACCTTTTACAGACAGAAGCAAAGGGCCAGAGGGTGAGCAACCATAACCAGGACTGTTAACTTCCAATCAAGAGCCCTTGTAGGAGCTTCTAGAAACTTCTAAAGAACAGCAGCCAGCCAACTAGAATCAAACTTTCAATTTGGAATGAACAATTAATTTCAATCCTTATACTAATTGATAAACTAAGATGTTTTGACAGAAATAAGTTAGAAGGTTAGGGCTGAAAGCTGATCAAATGCAGCTCAAGTGTTACATGTAAAAATCATTAACAATACAGTTTCAATTAGTAAGTTCTTGCATGTGGTTAGATGTGGTGCAGTGTGGAATAGTGGTTTAGGCAACGGAAACTGAGCATGAAAGCCACAGTGAAGTAACTGCACCTGCATCAGCTCGTTTATCCTTCGGTAACATTATACTGCATCATATAAAGCAGCAAGACTAATGTAATTGTTCTTTTACTGCAGCAAATAATGCACCGTAAATAACGGTGCATACGCTTAAATATAAAACAAACTGTAAATGCCTTACGAAAGGCCAGTTTTGTATGACACTGCAGCCAATCACACATATCTAAGGAGCAGCCTCAGCCCTGGAGTGAGACGGTGATTTCAGTGTGAATCGATTTCTTTGTCCGTTTTGTCCTTAGGGTCATTTGCTTCTGATCGTCTGGAAAAGGTTGCCACTAGTTCACACAAGCACAAGGTCTACATACTACCCTGCCCCTTCCACCCCTTTGACGCTCTACCCACCCCCCTCCCCGCACTCTCTGGTCCCTCTCGCCGCGTTCTCCAGCCCCTCACCTCTGGCTCCTGGAGGGTATGGGATGGCCATCTGCTGCTCGCGTGGCGACAGGCCCCTGGTGACATCGGCTCGTGGGATGACTTGCATCTGCTGGGAGGTGATGTAGTCATTGAGGATGGTCTGGCGCGTGTTCTCCATGGTGTAGAGCGGGTAGGTGTTGGGGTAGCCCGTAGGTGACGGTTGCCTCGGGAACATGTATGCTGCTGAAAAGGGGGAGGAGAGGGCGGGACAAGAGTGAGAGGGTTTAGCCAGGGCGGAGTGCGGGGACCGCTTGCCCACAGGTCGGACCGCACGGTTAACAATGCGGTAGATCATATAACTGGCCTCACATCAAACTTCACAATGTTGGAAATCAAGCACGGTTTGGGTCAAGAGTGACATTCGGCCCACCCGCTTAACGTTGACTGCAGAAACCATAATTTGCGTTCTACCTGGGTCCAGCACCCGGTGGTGGAAGACGCTGGGGTCCAGGTGCGGGGGCAGGTGAGCTCGGTACACCTCCCCCCCTGTGATCACTGGCCTGTGGTGGGGGTCAAAAGGGCTGTGTGAGCCGAGTGGATCAGCACCAGAGACGGGGGACTTGGCAGGGACACTGTCCCTCTGGGTCGGTGTCAGTGCACTCTTCCTCTCATGGGAAACAGGCTTGCCCGTCGTTATGCCTCCTGTTGGAGAGAGAAGGCAAGGCGTGAATAAACGGCTCCGTCTCTTCCACAACAACGGGAGATGACGAAGAGTGAATAGAAGAGAAAAAAAGAAAGACAACCCATGAATCAGGAGGCCTCGTGTCCCAAAAAAGAACCGAGAAAAGGACAGGAAACAAAAAATTATAAGAGTGGAAAAGTTATAAGGTGGAAATGGAAAATGTGGAGGGAAAGGGATGATAAGAGCACTGGGTATCCAGATGTTCTAAATAAACAAACAAACGGATAAGCACTGAGCAATCACAGAGCAGAGGAGGCGGGGGCGAGATGGGCACCAAGTGCCAAGAGGGAAAAGTGTGTTAAAGCGGAGATGCCGCACCCTCCTGCGTGCGTAGCAATGGTGACCCTCTGGACATGGAGCCAGTGGCGTAGTTCGGCGTCCTGCGGGCAGAGGCGTCGTCGTACATCCCGGGGCTGAGCTGCGCCTTGCTGGCCTCCTGGTGCGTGGAGCGCAGCACCGAGGTAGGGTTAACCACGGAGGCGTGTCGCGCTCGCTCCGCCGATGCTTTCGCCTCCTCGTACTTGGCGCGCTCGCGCTCTGCGGCCTCAGCCACCGCGTGCGGCAACTTGCCGGGGCTGGTGAGCAGGGACTTGACATTGTGCTTGATGGCAGACTGGCCGGCACCGCCCTCGTACTTCAGCGGGACGCCCTGCGGAGGGGGGGTGGGGAAAGAGGAGCCGTCACTGCGGGTCTGTGGCTTTGTGGCCTAAACAAATGATCGAGGGTGTCTTCGGAGAGGGTGTGAACAGACGATTGTCATCAGCTGGTCGCTCCATTAACAGATGAGGAAAAGGGAAGATCGCTTGCCTGGGAAATGGATCCTTCCAGCACAGGGGTCTTGCGGCTATCCTGTGCATCCTTGCGGGGGATCTCGTGAATGGAACGGCCCATCTCTTTGATGGTGTTCACCCCCTCGTAGGGCTTCCCCTTGGTGATCCCCCCCTCGAATGAGCGGATTGGTGGACTCTCCCTTTTGATCTGCTTGCCGTACTTGGCCTCGTCGAATGCATCAGAAGAGGTTCGGGGTGTCCCTGAAAAGTAGAAGACAAACTCTAGCAAAAAATGCTGTTTTAACAGAACATAGAACATTTTGAAACATTTGAAGCAAGTTTATCAAATAGCAGGTGACCAGAGCTCTCCAAAACCTTGCATGATTGATCCTGTGAGTATAGGCCTGTCCTTGGAGTCAGGGTGCGGGGTTTCTCTGGGGAGGGCTCTGCTAATCAAACCTGGAAAAACCAAAAACAATGTAAATACAGGCCTGGTGTCAATGTTACAACACCCGGTGGGATGGCGTGGGGGGCTCCAGCTCGTGGAGCTGCTTTTACCCTCATACGGAGCGGCCTCTCGTACAGGGTGACCTCTAGGTCCATCCATCATCTCGTATGTTCGTTTGAGCTCATGTCCTGTCCTGGGGCTTCTTGTACCTTCTCTGGGGTTCTTAATGGCTGTAAATTCATTCACATTCAAAATTCATGTACATTCAAATAATATCTAAAAAGAACAGTGCACCAGCTGTCATTGGTCGCCTCCCTCACCATCGTAGGAGAGGATGTGTCCGCTCTTGCCCTCGTAAATGACGTGGCCCTTGGACAGCGCCTCCGCACGGCCCTTCTCAGGACTGCTCAGGTCCTCTGCAGCCAGCTTGGCAATGGTGCCCTTCAGGAGGTCTGCCGCCAGACCTGACTGGGGCAGCGCAGGGGTGCCCTGTGAGCGAGCGAGAGAGAGAGAGAGAGAGAGAGAGAGAGAGAGAAAGAGGAAATAAGGAGAACGCAGTTCGTATCTTGCCAGTACTAAGTTTAGACTCTATAAAGACATTTCTTCAATGTAATATTTTAGAAGAGTAAGGGTACATACGTGGGTGATGGAGCCTCCTCGGAAGGGGAGGCCCTCAGGGCCTTTTCCTGGTGGGCCTCTAGACAGGTCCTGAATGGCAGGCATTGGCCCTCCTGGAGAGGAGAGGTGAGAGGAAGAGTATGATTGGACCTTAAAGGCAGGGGCGCATGAAAACACTGATCATGCACCGAGCATAAATGAAAATGTTCATCATAAATATCATAAATGTTCGACAGATACAGACTAGCACCCACGGGCAGGAGGAGGGGAAAGAGGTAATAAGTCAGAGCTTTCAGAGGAGACTGTTCAGATTTGTGTCTGCTCATTTTAATCTCCTCCATCACACCAACATGGTACATTTTCTTGGGTGGGTGTGAAGAGGCCGGGCATGCAAGAGGGAGCTATGGCATGGACGCCTCTTCAGTTTAAAGGGAGGACTGTGTGCATATGCCTGTGTTGGAAAACATTAGGTGTAGTACAGGTGTGTGTGCCACTCACCTCTGACAACTCCCTCATACTGTGCCCTGGAGAGCAGTCCTTCAGCCTGAGCATTCTGTCCCCGTGGAGAACACTCCTCCTGCTTTATATAGGGCACTGGGTGGGCAAGGGGGAGGAACAGACAACCAAAGTAAGCCCTTACAAACAGAATTAACTACATGACAATAACAGAGCTGAGGCAGCAAAGCACGACCTTTGAAATGGGTGATATTTCACAAAGCAAGGTCTCTCAGCAAGCTGGATAATTTCAGCCCAAAGTGAGAAATGTCCAGTTCATTAAAGTTATCAGGCTATGAAACTATGAACTCTTGGTTTGTGAAATACTTGCAGGGTGCGCTGGCCCAAAAATCACAAATGTATAGAGGGCCCATAACCCACCCCTGCCCCACTCCTCTTCTCCATCCCTCTCACCAGGCTTGGCAGGGTCCTGCTGTCTTGGCAGGCCAAGTGAGATGGACCCTCCAGCAGTCTTGGCTGCCTCTGGCCCATACACAGTGTGCGTATGTGAGGGCAGATATGTCCCTGGTGTTCCCTGCAGGAATGGAAAACAGTCAGGACTTCAGAACCTGTGACATCGGAGAGTTGCACTGTGGCCAAGCAAACGTCTAAAAGTGCACGCAGCACTGATGGCGGTTGGGTGGGGATTGGGGTAGGGTGAAGGGAATGGCTGGTAATGATTTAGCACACCACTAAGGGGCACTTAGAACAATAACGTAATTCGCTCAAGTCAAATGAATGAGTCAAATGAAGCTGTGGGTCCATTATTCGCTGTTCCCCTCTTACTCTCTGACATTACCTGCAAGATCGAGCCACCCTGGATGAAGGCTGGCTTGTCCGAGGGCTTGGAAGTGGGAATGAGTGGAGGGGGAGATGGAATGTTAGCCGGCCTGTGGCGGGAGAACGGCATTCGCATCACATCCGGATGGTTCTGGACCATTTGGTTAGGAGCTGGTTGCAGAACTGAGGGAATTAAGAGGGGACAGGCGAGTTTAAAAAGACGAGCACATAGACTGGGAGAGCTACCAGCGTTCCTGGAAATTTGAGGTATTTTTAAGTCTTCCTCTGACAAACACTGATCCAAGAACACTTGAGTAGCATGATGACAGCACCCAAATATAATGCAATAGTTGGAACCGACGGAAATGTACTGCATGTATATTTACGGACTGATAAAACTTCAGATGAGAAGGCATGGGCAGAGTGAATTAAGTGCAGCCATGTGCCCCTTTCATGGCTACTAAAAGCTCCAGTTACGCAGGGACCAAGAGCACTCTGCTCTAACACCACTCATGCTACAGGCCCCCTACACAAAAAAGGTAGGCATAAATGGCTACCTCAATGAGTGCTTTGCAAGGCAAAAAACAAAAAGGATGCTGGACAGGATGAGACAACTGAGGGGACAAGCAAACATCCAAAAAAATAATCTCACAGTCTGAATTGCTACCGTTCTTCCAATTTTGAAATGTACTGTCAAAATTATCCAGATCCTGCATTAGAACGGGAAAGGCCACATAGATGTGTTTGAGTCTGTTTCACACGGTTAAGGCCTGGAGATCACAGCAGCTGCACCCAGAGTCTCTATTTCTCACACCTAGACCAACCACTGCATGCCTCATGAATGCAGTCCTACATAGAAGCTGAAGGTCAGAGCTGAGAATTCATGTGTGTGCACGTGTGTACGAAGCAGTTCAGGCAGACAGAGACAGGAAAATCATTCCTTTAAAGACGCAACGCACAGGCTGCTGAATTATTAACTTTCAGTTAATTCATGTACCTGCACAAAGAGGTGAGAAATATTACTACTGAAGCCTTCACCACGTCAATGATTTATAGAAGATGAAGACATCAGAATAAAAGATGAAAAGCTGATTTAAAACTAAGATGCACTTGATTAAGCATGAAAGGAAAAGCCCCACAGATAAGCACCATATAGAAATATAGCTCTTCAACATTCTTTTATCTTAAAAATAAAAAATAAAAACCCTTCTAAATCTGGTCCCACACAAAAAACCAGATAAACAGGCCGACCATCGGCAGGGTCGGGTCGGTGGTTACCTGGCGGGACACTGTAACGGATGGTGTTGTTGGGGTCTGGTTGGGGCGATGCTTTGCTGGGCTCACGGGGCGAGAGTCTGTAGGGAGAGCTGGGCCTGCCCACACTGCCATGAACCTCCTGCTCCAGCAGCTTCATGTCGTAAGGCATGTAGGCAAACGGCTTGCCTGGGGGTAGGGGGGAGGCAGAGTGTCACATCAAACACACGCGCATGAGCCTTACACCAGTGAGAGGCTGGTGATATAAAGATACACTACGTTTGAACCTTTCTCCAACTACGTTTCTCCAAAGGGAAAAGCTCTGAAGAAGCCCCGGAATGCTGAGCTGCACGGAGGTCTAACACAGTGCAAGGCCAAACTGCACAAAGCCGTGCCCCAGCGTTCCCTCTGGTTGACCGCGCTTCTGTCAAGCTCTCAAAAAAGCTCTTTGCCAACCGTCTATAAGTCTTATTTTTGCTCTGAGAAGGAAGACTAGCCATCCTGTTCTGTGATCCAAGCCCTGTCTCTAGACCATCACTCCTGACACAGAGACATGATTTCCGACGACCCCAAAGGAGTCTGGGAAAGGAAAAAGACACACTTCACAGGAACACAACCCGCAAGAGTCCAAGAGTCTGGGGTGGGGGGTGGGGTGGGGGGGGGGGGGTTTCTGTTTAGAGTGTGGAATGGTTTCGTAATTCTCCACAACAATAAACCTTCCTGCTCTTGGGGTTGGCGAAGTTTGATCAAGAGTTTTCCAAAACAGAGCAGTCTGAGACAGACAGCCAAGAACACACACACACAAACTCAGCAACAGACTGAGACTGCCACTCACTCGACTCCCCTCCATCTTCCCGCCGCACTGCCTTCCTCTTCCAGAGTGGTTCTGAGCACCTCCCTCACTCGTGTCTTCTCCTCTCTCCTTCCTCATTTACATTCATGTAGCATGTATCCCACCCATGTAGCATGTATCTGGATGCTATCAGTCTCCTTCACACACATGCGCACACACTTACCATCTCGGTCGAGGAGGGCGGAGCTGCGGTCGGGGAAGCGAGGCCGATGCTCCACCTCTCCAGGCTCCTGCCTCTGCGAGTCCTCCAGGTGTGCAGACTCGTGCACCGCCTTGATCTGTTTCTGGTACATGACGAAGCCACTGAGCGGTGCACCCGACCCGAACGGGCCTGGCACCTGCCACCAAAGGAGGAGGGAAACACACCCCGTCAGAACCATCAGTACCGAGCCCAGATAGAAGACCATGGCTGTGCTGCTCATGGGTGCTGTGTTTTCATGTTTCTGACAGCCAATCAGGGCCAACTTTGCAAAATCAATGTGATCTTGCTCTGACAATATACAGGTACTGAGTCAGAGTTTCTGCTCCGAACAGAACGATTGCACAATTTCAATTTATTCAGGGTGGTTTCTGTACTCAAGTTTTTCAATGGATAATCCCCACCACCATTAAATTCAGACATCAAATGAATAAATCACTAATTCATCACCAGTTAATTTGTGCCCAAATAATCGCATTTTGGTGACGACTGGAATGATTCACATCCAATCACTGATTTTGATTCAGCAGCCTTTGCTGCTTTGCTTTCAGCAAGGTGGCAGCTTGGAAGCTCGGCCGGGACTCACGTGGCGAGGTGGCTGGGCTGAGGGAGGGTAGCTCTGGGCCCCGAGCCTGCCCCAGTCCCCAGGCCAGGGCATGGCCGAGGGGGCGTGTCTGCTAGGGATGTGGGGCGTGGGACTAAGGGGACTGACCATAGGGGGGATGGTGGCGGCCCGCTGCTGAAGCTGCTGCATGCTGAGCTGCTGGGCCTGCTTGGCCGAGGTCACCAACACGGAGCTGGGGCCTCCGAGCAGGGAGGGTTTGTCCAGTGAAAACAGCCTGGGGGTGGGGAGAGACAGAAACATCAAACAATCATGCTTTACATACAGGATAGTCCTTAGTATCTGTATATAGGCTTGGATGCTAATATTCGGGACGCATCCTGACACCGTCAAGTTTATTAATTCCTAAGCTGTAGCCTCCTAGCCCCTGGTGTTAAGTCAGTAGCAGGTGCTCTCTTACCTCTGTCTATCCGGCTCAGCCTCCACGTCCTCGTCGGCGCTGCAGGTGGCGCTGGAGTCGTTGTCCGAGTGCATCTGCTCGCCCTGCTTCTCCACCTTCTCCCGAGCTTCGGGCTCAGTCTTCACCCGTACCTCGGCCCTGTCGCTGCCCGGCACCGGAGCCGCGGTCATGTCTGTGTCCTGCGGCTCGCTCTTGAGGTGCACCTGGGGCTCGTCAGGGGCAGTGCCGTCACCCGCCGGCCCCTCCGGGCTTTTCTCCAGCTTGACCTGGAGCTCACCATATGGCGGCTCCAGCCCTCTGCCATCTACGCCGGGGCCCTTAGGATCGGGCTCCAGGCTGCCGGCCCCGGGGCTCTGGTGGGGGAGCAGATCGGAGGCCTTGGAAGAGTCTGGTTGAGAGGGGGAGGGAGCACTCTCTGTGTCTGAGCTGTTGTCTGCACCTGGTTAGAGAACACAGGAGGGAGGGAGACAGATAAATAGAAAAAAGGTCTTAATTGATAGTTCAATGTCGATTGGCTTCAATATAAAATACTGTAATAAAATACTGTACTGTAAAAGCTATAAAATTGAGACATTTTCTTGTGCTATTTGACATGAAGATAAAACATCCATACAGAGTACGAAAAGCCAGGTCACTACAAGACATCACTCAGTCAAGCAGATGCACTCTGGGCCAGCGTGTGGTTAATTAGCCTTCTTCCTCTATGTGTGGGTCACATGACAAGGCTGTCTTAGCCTGACCGCCTGACCGGGGGAGGGGAGGGGGAGATGGACATGGGGCAGGGCAGTTCGCTTCTCAGCTCCACACCTCAGCTTGCCCTCTCTGTCTCCTGATACAACAAGGCAGTAAGTATGTAGCACTAAATCTCCCTCTCCTGATTCTGCCCCTTCCTTCTCCAGTTGGTCACACCTAAAGGCACACACACAGTCTCCCCCCAATCACTCTCCCTCCCTCCCTCTCTCCCTCCCTCCCTCCCTCCCTCTCCATCACTCTCTAAAGCAAAAGACCAAGACTAGAAGGGCCGTGGCAAATGCGCTTTATTTTAGCAGTAGCAGAACTGGAAGAAAACCACACTGAGCAACTGACAGAGAGCAGCACACATGAGGGAGGACAGAAGAACAAGAGAAAAAGGTAAAGTGAAGAATGCAGCTGACAGGGTTTCCTTTGGCCAAACACACATATTTGCAGAAAGACACCATTGGAAGAGCGGAGAGTGGTCATTCCCCTGCACCATCACACGGCTCCAGTGGAGAGGGGGGCCTGGGGCTGCGCAGGAGGATGACCGAGTGAACAAGCAAAGGCAAGCAGGCGGGGGAGACATGATTCAGGAAGAGCAACACAGATGGCCAGCCACAACCAGACAGGATAAGAGAGCGGAAACATTGGATTGGGTCAGTGGGGAAATGTGAGAGTGAGTGTGAAAGAATGACAGAAAAAGAGAGGGAGAGAGGGAGAGAGGGAGAGAGGGAGAGAGAGAGAGAGAGAGAGAAGCATCATACCAGATCAAACGAGCATCAGAGGCACTCAGCGTTCCTTACAGAGAGCTTTCCCTGAGCCTTCAAAGCCAAAGAACACTTATATAATAGCGAGCCTGGCACTCAGAATCGCTTCAGATCCTTTTTCTCTCTTTCCACCCTACCTCCTCTCTCCCCTCTGTCCCAGTCTCCCTCCACCTCCCCTCAGCCCTCTCCCACACCTCCCTTCTCTCTGCCTACCCCAACTCCCCTCTCTGTCTCCCCTCACCTAGCCTCTCCTTTCCCCCCTCTCTCCATTCTCTCATTTGGTCCTCACTCTCATTAGAAGTACAGACAGCAGAGACAGCAGCGTGACCTCGTTGGCTGTGTGCTTCAGACTCACATCTGTCATCTGCTCATGACACGTCTGTGCACACACACGCATGCAACCACACACACGCTCACACCTACATACTCTATTCCTCTGCATCAATCTCAATGGCTGCTGTCAAGCACCAAGCAGTGTGTGTGTGTGTGTGTGTGTGTGTGTGTGTGTGTGTACAGATGTTACATCACAGCATGTTCGTTTTAGAGTAAGCGTATGCACATGTGAAGCTGAGGGAATGGATGGCTGGCTGTCGATGTGTGTTAATCCATGTGTTTGAGTTGGTCTGCTGCGTTGGAGGGTTCTGCTTTAAGTCCATGTAGGTTGTCAGCATGAAAGGGTTGTTAGCATCCCCACAGTGAGCTCTGGTTGTGTTGTGTGTGTGTGTGTGTGTGTGTGTGTGTGTGTGTGTGTGTGTGTGTGTGTGTGGGCAGGCGATGAGTGGAGGGAGCCACAGGGGGTACGGTCCGCTGAGGTGACGGGCTGGCGGCACATGAGGAATTTCACAAGCTCACCTTCGCTGTCGTCGGGATTCTCCTCATCATCATCAGCTGAGGCCGTGGCTACGCTGTCGCTTTGTGATGCGTCTCGGTCACGGATACGTCTGGTCACCTACACACACAGAGAACAAAACAATCACACACTTTCAGCGGGTGCAATATAAGAAACTTATTTACACACTGAAGACCACCCCAACAGTGCTCCTCTAGGATCAGATACACCTGTCCGTGTGATGCAGTGTAAAGTGGCCCACGCTGATTCAAGGTCAGACTCACGGATGGTTACCTGCTTGTGCTGCTGAAGAAGGTTGTCCAGGTTGTGACGCCGCTTGTAGTTAAAGTAGAAGTTCTTGCACTGGGCCTCACTTTTGGTGCCCACCATCTTGGCGATGGCCGACCAGTTCCGCCCGTGCTCTACCAGGCCTGCGGGACCAAGAAGAGCGCACGTGTTTGTCACCTGTGATGAGCCAAAGGGCCATAAACCTAGAGAAATGATCGAAGCGCTTCAAACGCCCCCTCACTGTGGAACAGACATAATATATTTGTACATTAGGCTTTCTTAGCTTGGATAAAGAGCCACTGTTGCTCTTTGAGATCCTGACTAGATGCTGATCACACCCCAACAACCCAGCGTCCATATCAGGACGGACTGTGCAATTCATGAGAAGGACTTAGGAATAGCTGGATAGAGCTCAACCTGATCACAAACAGAGGAGAAAGTTCTGATAGTCACGTCAGGAAACGTGCGTGTCCATACAGTGCTGCTGCTGCGTGCACCACAAAAGATCAGGAGGTGGATTCTCTTGGGTGCCGGACCTCTGTTAGCTTTTAGCCGTTAGCTTCATGGCTGTTCGTGTCATGGCCAGTAGCCTCGTGGCCATTACCAGTTAGCTTATAAATCATTGCTTTATACTCATTTGTCCTTCAAATGACTTTTTCTAACCACAACATTCCTCTAACATTTGATAGTGTAATACTCTACACTCTGTTTGACAAGGCTAACATGAGCACACCTCTGCCCCAATACACAAACCATACACCACATACGAACACTCATGCAAACACACACAGCAAAATCCCACTTCCTCCTTTACTCACCACCTCACACTTCTCCTTTGTTGCTTAAAGCTCAGAAAAAGAACAAAAAGACAGAGGAAGGAAAAGCCTGAGCTCAGTCTCCCCTCACAGCAGAACCTCCAGCCAACACAGTCTCCCCTCACAGCAGAACCTCCAGCCAACACAGTCTCCCCTCACAGCAGAACCTCCAGCCAACACAGTCTCCCCTCACAGCAGAACCTCCAGCCAACACAGTCTCCCCTCACAGCAAAACCTCCAGCCAACACAGTCTCCCCTCAAAGCAGCACCGCCAGCTAACACAGTCTCCCCTCAAAGCAGCACCGCCAGCTAACACAGTCTCCCCTCAAAGCAGCACCGCCAGCTAACACAGTCTCCCCTCACAGTCTTTCTGTGCACATGTGCATGTGTCCATTTTTAAGACTGTAGGAAGCAGCATAAGTGACATATTTTCAACATTTAAACAACAGGCACCCAGTATGGGTATGGAACCTGTCAAAGGCTGTATGGGAGGCAATCCCTAAAAAAAGAACCAAAAATTGATAGACAAGGAACATGGTTCTCCTGTCCTCCCAATAGTGTGTGTGTGTGTGTGTGTGTGTGTGTGTGTGTGTGTGTGTGTGTGTGTGTGTGTGTGTGTGTGTGTGCGCGCGCGCGTGCGTGCATATGCATCTACAGATGTTACATGTCAGCATGTTACTAGTTTAGGATGTAACCAAATGCACATGTGAAACTGTGGAGGTGGGTGTCCAAATTAGTGTGTGGAAGAAGTCACCACAAGTATTCAAAGCCACTAGCGTATGTGTTCTGAGAGTGATGGAGGGAGACAAACTGAGAAAGACACACACACACACCCCTACATGTTACCATAACCCAATCTACAGTCACTCAAAGGCAAAGATGCCTTGCTAATTGTGAGACCCAACTGCTGATAAAACACAATGAAGCAAATAGACACCATGCACCAATCACTCCTGAAACAAGTAGAGTCAAGAACCTGACAGAGGACACACCTTCCCCGGCAGACATGACCGCCCCAAACCCAGCAGATAGACCATGTTTAAAACCATGGGGTGACGGGCTGAAGGGAAGAACACCCGATACAAATTAAATATGGGAAAACTGCAGTTGCACTGACCAACGGGCTCAGGATCAGAGCGTAATTCTACTCTGCAGTGCAGATCAAACAAAGATTTTCTGAACTTTCCACAGACTTTCCGGTGAGACAGGGGTGCAGACTGAGCTTGGGAATCATGGTGTAAATAACAGATCGGAAGTCTTAACAGATGCTCAAAAACTCATGCACTTTAACTTTCCTTACTGCAGACTAGGCCATAGTGCACTAGACACACGCCCACGCGCACACACTCCCATACACACGTGCACAGAAACGCAGTCTGCAGCACATAGATGAAAAAACCCGGGGTCTCCCTTAAAGCATTGGCTAAGGCCAAGAGAAAGATCAGAGAAAAGGTGTGAGAAGTATGTGTGTGTGTGTGTGTGTGTGTGTGTGTGTGTGTGTGTGTGAGAGAAGTGTGTGTGTGTGCGCACATGCCTGTGAGAAAGTGTATGTGTGTGGTAGTTAGTGGTAAAATCAGCATGAGATACAAAAATGCGCAACATGGAGGGAGCCAGCACCCGTGCAAGGGAAAGCGGGCAGGGGGGTGGAGGGGGAGAAAATCGTGAGCACTACCTTTTTTGGCGACCTCCATCTCCTCCTCCGTCCAGCGCGAAGTCTCTCCAGCCTCGACGGCTCCTGTGGAGGGACACATCAAGCGCACACCATCAGAGAAACACAGGAGGAAGAGAAAGAAAAAGGCACAAGAGAGGAAGAGAAGGGAGAGAGAGAGAGAGAGAGAGAGAGAGACACACACACACACACACACAGAGAGAGAGAGAGAGACGGAGGGAGAGAAAGAGAGAGAGAGATGGAGGGAGAGAAGGAGGGAGAGAAAGAGAGAGAGAGACGGAGGGAGAGACTGACCGTGCGGTGCTTTGCAGGCTCCCTGCACCACCCCTCTCCAGCTCTCTAATCTAATAATCTGTTTACATTCGGGGGGCAGCCCCCTCCCTGCACGACGGCACTCCCACCCCTCCCCCACCCTCCCCACTCTGCTCCCCCCTCTCGGCGCGCCTCTCACTTTCCCTCACTCTCAACACACTCTCAGCACTCTCTCCCCCTCTCAATCCCTTTGCTGTGTGTCTCTTCCCTTGCCTTACATGCTCTTTCAACAGCTAGACCACCCCTCCTCTCTCTTTCTCTCTCCCCACTCCCTCTCTCTCTCCTCTCTCTCTCTCATCCTCTCTCTTCTCTCTCTCTCTCTCCTCTCTCTCTCTCTCTCTCTCTCTCTCTCTCTCTCTCATCTCTCTCTCCTCTCTCTCTCTCTCTCCTCTCTCTCTCTCTCTCTCTCCTCTCTCTCTCTCTCTCTCTCTCTCACTCTCTCCTCTCTCTCTCTCTCTCTCTCTCTCTCCAGCTGATTTGAGGTTAGACTGTGCGCAAGGACCTCCCTCTTCCCCTTTAACAGTGGCTGGCATGCACACATATGCGCACACACACATACACACATTCGTATCAGCAGCAAGACACAAAGCGAGAGAGAAAGAGAGGGAGGGAGGCAGAGAGAGAGAGAGAGAGAGAGAGAGAGAGAGAGAGAGAGAGAGAGAGAGAGAGAGAGAGAGAGAGAGAGAGAGAGAGAGAGAGAGAGACCCAGAGTGAGAGCGGGTGACATAGGGTGAGTCAGTGAGTGTAACAGTGAGAGGGATGTGGGGGCTCCACTCTCAACTCTTCCAGATTTAACAAATATTCAGACAAATTTAGCACTGCGTGAACCTCTGACATTTGTGCAAGTGTGTGTGAGTGTGTGTGTGTGTGTGTGTGTGTGTGCGCGCGCGCATTTGTGCACGTGCATGCACAAGCACGCACGAGTGTGCGGGTGTGTAGCAGATGAGAAGATTCCACAGTGTTTACACATCTTGTACAGACCGTCTTAAGCGAAAGTCCTCTAATAAATGCCTGAGTTTGACCTACTTGCTACTGTTTGTGTAATTCTGTATCCTATGAGCATTAAATCTAGAGTTTTACAGAGACATCTGAATGTCGCACAAACTGCATGAAAGTAAACATATAAAACAAAGATTCCAGGTAGTAACTGAAGTGTACTGTAGTAAAAGAGACGAAATCAAAAGCTGCAGTGATGTACACAAGGTTTCCAGAGAAACAGGACGTTTGGGACAAGGTCCTTCATAAGCTGTCCAAGCAAAGTTTCTCTGGTGGGCTACAGTGTCATTCTGTTAGTCCTCCTCTCTCCCTAAATCTCCCTAAACTATTTCTGTGTGTGTGCATATACAAAATATACACGCACATCCACAAATGTACACACACATCCACATGCAGATGTACGGTGTGCCAATAGCTCATAGCAAATACTCAAATGTTTCTTTCTCTCCTTTAGTAACCTTTTCTAGACAGACAAACAAACCCCCACAAGTAGAGCTGAACTCTTGGGATGGCATACACCCAGGTAGGTTAGACAGGCAGATGGCATAAGCTCCCTTCTCCTCACAAGTGTGGGCATGACAGATCTCTCTCCGACACACTCCCGCACACTCACACAGACACACTCCACTCAAGAGGAGCTTTAAT